>NW_007361012.1:910334-1148963 GCF_000149035.1 Colletotrichum graminicola M1.001 | reverse complement strand
GATATAAGCTATTTATGTTTTATAGCCTTATTTATCTTTATAAGATTAATTAGTTCTTTTAGCTTATTAGTATTAGATTTTTACTTAGTTAGTAACTACTTCTATAAGTAAAAAGCAGTATAGTAGATCTTACGTTACTTAATATTCTTCTTATAGAGGTACTCTATATAGCTTAGATTCCCTACGTGCTTAAGGAGCTCCTCTTAGCTATCTAGATTAATAAATTACTAGATATTATAGGTTATTAATAAAAAGTAAAGCTTTATATACTATAAGAACTAATCTTTATAAATAATTAATAGTCTATATAGCTTATAAGTAGTTATAAGACTAATAAGTATATCTAATAATATAATAGCTTTATTATAAATATTTAAAGAAAATAGTAACTTAAGAAAAGTAAATCTAAAGTAAGGCTACTTTATAATAGTAAGCGTTATACTTTAAATTAGAGCTAGGCTTATAACTATTATAAAGTAGTCTTACTATAAGGGTAATTTATACAGTTAAAAATAGCTTATTATTTCTAGATAGTATTACACTACGCTTTATAGCTAAATACTACCTTATTCTTAAATTATAAAGTAATATTATACTAGAAGTAGTGTTATATAGTAATATCTTATATAAGGCTACCTTATTTCTTATAATAAATAGGCTAATATATAGTTATTAATATAAAAAGAAATATAATATAATCTTTTTTCTAATAGTAATTCTTACTAAGTACTTAGTAAAAGCCTTATATAGTAAGCCCTTCTTTAAGGTGCTTTTACTATAGTAGAGAAGATTATTAAAGCCTATAAAGCGCTTTTAATAACTAGAAGATCTAGCTAGTAATTTAGTAGCCTAAAGGTATCTTTATAAATACTACTTTATTAATAGTAGTATAAATAAAGGTATTTACTATATTATATTAAAGTAGTTCTAAGTTAAAGTAAGTAGCTATTACTATAAGTATTTTAAATAATATACTTACTAATATAGTTATATAAGTATCTTATAGATCTTTTACTTATTAGTTACTATAAATAATAAGTCTTACTTTAAATTTAGTTAATTAACTATATTTATTAAGCTTATAAGTATATACTTAGTAGTAGCTAAGGACTTAATACTTTTTAGTTACTACTTATAGCACTATTACCTAAGATTTTAATATTTTATGCTTATATAAGTGCGCTTCTTTAGCGTTTTTAAATTACTTCTTATATAAGTAGCTTTTTAACTATCTATAGATTAATAAAAGGTATAGTAACTTCTAATATATACTTATTAGCTTATAAAGTCTAGTAATATCTTTACTATTTACTAGTAATTTACTAGTAATATATTTATAATTATTATACTTATTAGGCGTTATATAGTTAATTAATTCTTAGCTATAAGTATACTTTAGCTAAAAGTAGTAATCTTTACTTATTAGTTAACTTTATAATATACTAGACTATATTATTACTTATAAGCTGCTTTATATATAGTTTATAATCTTTTACTATAAAGTAAGCCTTATAAAGAAAGTAGTCTTAAATAAGGTCCTTAGCGTAATCTAACTACCTCTATATATAGTAAAATAATACCTTTTTATAACGCCTTTAAATAAGGTTACTACTAGCTAGAGATTACCTAATAGGCTAGCTATAGTTACTTAGGAATTTAATATCTTTTTATGCTTAGTAATATCTTATAAATTAATTATATAAAGATAAGATAAGGTATAAAAGATTACTATTCTTATTACTTTAAAACTATTAGTTACTAGTAAGTTACTAGCTTATAGGCTATTAGCTATTAATTTAGGTATTTACTTATTAATTATTTTACTATTAGTAATTATTTACCTATTAGCTATTAGATTAATTAATTTAGAACTATTAGTTCTTATTTTACTACCTCTTATATTAATATTTATAAAGACTATAAAAAAGGCACTTAGTAGTAATAGTAGTAAAGTAAAAAGATATATAAACTTTACTTACTTATATAGATATTTTAGTATATTACCTAATTATAAAGCCCTTAGTAAAGTAATATTAGTATACTTTATTACTTTATTTATTTTCTTATTAGCTTATTTATATAAAGAGTATTAATTACTAGCTACTATTAGCTAGTTAATATATTATTAAATTACTATAAAGTTAGCTTTATAAAGCTTATTAAGTAATCTATTTATTAATTTATTAAAGAGTTATTTCTTATTAAATATTATATTATATATAGTAAAAACCTTATTTTATACTAAATACTAAACGTAATATAAATTACTAAATATATATCTAATAAGAAATTTAATCTATATATAGGTAGTAAGCTTTTACTAGTAGTTTTATAATAGTTATATATTTACTATTAGTATATACACTTAGTAGCTATAGGCTTATAAATTAAAAAATCTAGCTTTACTATTAGTAAAGACTTAGTATAGTTATTAAGTATAAGATATAAGTAAAATAGTTAATATAGTAATTTCTAACTTTAAGCTACTAATAGTATTTAATTATAAAGATAAGTAGCTATAGTTATAATTTTACGCTATAAGACTTTAGGTGATTTTATATTAATATATATATATTATACCTTAAGTTTAATAATTATAGTAATCTACTTAGCGCCTTTATTTTAAGCCTAGGTATTTACTACTAATAGCTTAATAAAGATCTTATAATTAAAAAGTATATCTATAAGTTACTTAAGGTATAGGATTTCTTAGTTAGCCTTAATAACTTTTAGTATAATTAAATATTTAGTTTTTAGTATTATAAAAAAGCCCTTTATTATCAATTTAATAGTATCTTAGTAGTAGCTATATAAGTAGAAATTCTATATAAGGCTTATTACCTAATTTAAGATTATTATTACTAAGTAGTATCTTATATACCCTTATTTAAGATTATAAAAGTCTAGTACTAAGTAATTACTTAGTACTATATTTATAATTAATTTATAAGACTAGTAGTAAATTTACTATCTTATTTTACTAAAACTATATAAATTATAGTCTTATATTATTATAGTGTTAACTTAAGTTAAATATACTTTATATATAGTATTTATAATCTTTTATAAAGCCTTAGCACCTAGGTAGCTAAGACGCTTATACTATATTATTATATTACTATAAAGTAGTTATAATAAGAAATAATAGGTAGATTAGTAGGTTAACTAAATAGATAGGTAAATAGATAGGTAGAAAGATAGGTGTAGTTTTTATTATGCTTAGAAGGCATAGAGAGTTAGAATCCCTTAAGGGGATCTTATCTCTATATATAATTAACTAACTTCTATATTTCTAGTAATATATATATTAACCTTTATATTATATTATACTTATTATACTATTATATAGATTTAAAACCTTATATTATTACAGCTTGTTTTAAGCTAGTTACAGCCTGTTACACTACTTATTACAGCTTGTTACAGTATAATACGGTCTGTTTAATATCTAGTTTTATTTAAGTAGATATTTCTATTTTTAGTACCCTAGAGTAAATCTAGTTACTATTTATATATATCCACTTTTTATACTTCTTAGAGATAGAGTACTAGAGAGTAAATCTCTATAGGTCTATATCTAGAAGTAAAGGTTATATTAGATATCTTATATATATATATATAGTAGTGTTACTTTAAGGTTGTAAATAAGGTTAAATTTAAGGTTAAATTTAAGGTTATAATTATATAAGCTTTTATATCTAAGTGTTATTACTATATTAATATTATATATTTATTTCTTACTTATAGGGTTAACTGTAAGTGACGCATTATCTAGGAATGGAACACTGCTGACTGCTCCTCCAGGGCTACTGCACGGCGATTCCGGTTCATGGGTGGTCGACCTCCACACGGATAAAGTTATTGGCCACGTGATAGCTTCCGACGTTCTCGCAGAGGCCTATGTCCTTCCCATGGTCGAAATCCTGCAGCAGATTCGTGGCCTCAGCGATGCTCAAAATGTCGAGATACCGACCACATCCGAAATCATGGTTTACAACAGCGCAAGAATCAACTCCGGCCCAGGCGATCGGCCATACGATCCGTATCCTTCTAGTCCCGAACATCTGTTTGATACTGCGGCTCATATTGTCGATTCGAGCAGCGCGGGCAGTATGTCCCCCTACTCGTTTCCTCGGAGACAGGGTCACGCTCCGTGGAAACCAAGACAACAGCCCCGCTCTCATATTGTCGATTTGGGCAGCGCGGGCAGTATGTCCCCCTACTCGTTTCCTCGGAGACAGAACTACACTTCGTGGAACCGAATAGAACAGATCCACCCTCATAGTGTCGATTCGAGTAGCGCGGGCAGTATGAGTTCCCACACCACAGCTTCAACGCTGCCGACTGTCATTTCATTCGACGAGTATGCGGAGGCCGATGGAAGTATCACAAGCCAGACGTGAGTTCGTGGCATGATGGGGCCAATATCGAATGACCGTGCTGACATCGTCCAGCATAAATAAGCGACAGCCCCACGTAGACTACATATGCAATGTCTCCGGATGCAGCACCCGCAGGCCGATGTTCGACACCCGCACGCGGAGCGTCAGCACCCAGGGCTTCAGTACCCTCGAAGACCTCAGACGACACATGCGCAACGCGCACCCTGATGGCTCCAGCGCAGGTCCGCAATAGCATTGCCTTGTTGACCCATGCGGACGGAAGGACTCGATTTAGCGTAAGGAAGACAACTTCAGGAGGCCCAGGAAGAGGAGGAGTGTTGCGCCCTGAGATCTGTACACGATGTTTACCTATATGACAAGAAGAACAAGGCTCTCTTAACTGAACAAGAAAACGTGAGTTGAAGCTGGCTACTTCAAACATCGGCCATGTCGTATCAGTGATTCCTGAAACATGCGACGGGTGATCTCGTACGAAGGGCGGAGGAACTTCCAAGCCCGGTCTCCACGCAGGCTCTCTGAAACTGGACATCGCATCAGTGGCCAGCTCGAAAGAGAGAATCAACATCAATCATGTGAACGCGCTTGATTTCGTGAAAAACTTTCTACGAGTAGAAAAAAAAAAGCCGACGTCGCGGCTGGGTATCATATCCTCCCCCCGGACCCTTGGGGGTAAAAACCTTTTTCACTTCCTCACCCCCATCGGGCCGCGCTTGAGGCCGGCCTGGCTCAGCAGGTCCACGTTCTGCGGCAGGTCAAAGTCCCCCCTCGCCTCGAACCAGAACAGCATCTCCGGCTCGGGGCCCGTGGGCTTCGGCGGCTTCGCCTGCTGCTGCTGGCCCTGCCCTGACATGACGACGTCACCATCTACCCCGCCCTCCTCGTCGCTCTCATCTTCCTCATCGTCGTCCTCGTCGTCCTCGTCGTCCTCGAGGCTGCGTTTCAGCCCCGTCCTCACGTTCTCGACGCCGCGCTCGCGCTCCTCCGCCGTGTAGACGTCGCCCGCCTCCTCGAGGACGTAGCGCTGCACGCGCTCGACGGTCCAGTCGCGCACCCCGCGCCAGACCTCTTCGAGACCGGCCTCGCCGCCGCCGCCGACGCCCCCGGGCGCGGACGCGCGCAGCTCATTCGTCGCCTCACGCCCGCGCTCGACCCACTCCTCCACGCCCGGCTCGAGCTTCTTGCGGAGGAGCTGCGTGAGGATGTTCTCGTGCACGCGGCCCGGGTACGCGACGTCCGGGAACACATGCAGGTGCTGGAAGACGTGGGTGTTCTCCGTCAGCGTCTCGAGGAGGGACTGGAGGTTGCGGAGGAGGATCTGGGATTGCGCCTGGAGGGATGATCTGGAAAGGGGGCCATGGTTAGCCTCACATATCTCTCGGTTTCTTCTGTGAGGCTTTTTGTGGACGATCGGACACACGAAATAGAGAAAGTTGTGGTAGGGGTAAGCAGTTAGGAGGATGGCGGAGTGCAACTCACGGGGGCGGAAGGGGGTTGCTTTTCAAGACATCAATCTTCAACCCCTGGATGCTGTTGGAGAGCTGGAACAGGCGCTGGCGCGTCTGCTCAATCGCCTTGAACTCGTCGGCGGATATGCCGAGCGCATTTGGCTTCTCCATGACCGCGTATTACCGTCGAGGAGGCCAGCGGGCGCCGCAATGTGGAAGCTTCGATCGGTGGGAATCCGTCGTCCTGGGGGGAGGCTCTTCTCAGTCGCGACCAACGCGCCAGAGTCACGTTTTCGGGATTACGGTTGCCGCAGGCAGAATCTTTCGGTATTGATTGAGACGTTTCGCGAGTGGAGTGAAGGGGGGGAGTTGGGTCACTCGTTTGCGAAGGCCCGGAGCTTCGCGATCGTGGGTGGGTTTTTGGGGGTTGAAGTTGAGGTGCGGTTCTAAGAAGCTTCGACCCCCGTCGGCGACGTGACGTTCTAGAAAATCGGCCTGTGGGGTTTAGTGGGGCCCGCCGAGCTCCGCTTCACGCAGTCTGAGCTCTGAGCGGTGCCCCCACTAATTACCGGTCGGCGCATTCCTGTGAAGCTTGCTGTTGAGGGGGAGCAGGGGCCATGCGTCAAGGCGGATCGCCAATTGTTAATCAGGGAGGGCCGGATAGGGACGGACTGTCGTGGGAAGGGCTCAGCGATCAGTCGTCGGAGTATTATTGTGTGCCTGTGCAACCTGAAGAGGGACCGGACCGCCTTGTATATGTACCTTACTTGAGCAATCAGTCACACTAATGAGAAGCAACGGGCCACAATCGGTTTCTCTCGTGCATGTTTCCACCCAATGGCATTCGTGATGTGCCTGATAACACAACCATGTCATCAATGAAGCCAAACAAAGTCTCAATTTCTCGGTAGTCGCATACCGCAGTGATCTTGTGGCCAGCTAGGCTTGTGGGCAATGCACATTGGTGGGTATCCTCCGAACAGTTTCACTCTCAAGGTGGCACACGGTGGCAATGTGTTGGTAATAGTTTCTCTCCTAACTTTTAGGCCCCGTCGTCGGCGACCCTATCAAAATATGCTATGCAGAGGGCCTCTGACCCATCAGGTGGCTATGCTTCAAACGCAATGAATCGCAATGCCGATATCTGCAACAACAAAAACAACAACAAAGGTGAAATGCGTGTTGAAATCCTGACCAAATGCCCCCCCGGACGCCGTCGTGAAAATGCGTTTTGCAAGGTTCGTCATCATAAAAGGATATAGATCAAAAGCTTTACTGGCCGTGTGACCCAGCCTGGCTGTAAACTCTTTGGCCGTTCGTCGCTCTGTCGACTTCCCGGCCGTACTTGTCTACGGGAGGGTAACGAGCGCGACGCTCGAGATCATCAAGAGGGATCTGCGAGCGGATGTACCTTGGGGATCGTTAGATGTTGGCTCTGTCTTGATTGGGAAAGCTCGACTTACTTCATTCTGCCGTCATCAACCGGGTCGTAGTCCCAGCTGGTGAAAGTTCCCTGGGTGAGAGCTCCCCATACCAGCCGACGCTTGCGCTGGGACTGCAGGACCTGCTCGGTGATGGCGTCAAAGTCCCACTTGGCCTTCGTCTCGGCCGTGTACTCCTCGAGCTTTGCCTTCGCTTCCTCCTCCAGCAACTTCCCGGAGATGGCCTTCTGGGACGCCAGGTTGACCAGCTCCAGGGGGTCATGTTCAAGGTTGAACAGCTGAGTGCCGTCGACAGGGCAATGAGTGAACTTCCAAGGGCCCTCACGAATCATCACGAGCGGACTGATAGTGCCCTCGCCCGTGTACTCGGCGTAGACCTTGTCGTGGCCCGTCTTGCCCTGTAAGTGGGGCAACAGCGACGTGCCGTCCATCGGCAAGCCGGGCGCGGGCTTCGTACCAACCAGATCGCAAAGTGTCGGAAGGATGTCGAGCGTTGACACATTCTTGGTCACGCGGTGAGGCTCGAACTCGTGGGGGTGGCGGACGAAGAGAGGAACTCTGACAGAGGACTCAAAGTAGCTCATCTTGTACCAAAGCCCACGCTCGCCCAGCATGTCACCGTGATCGCCGCTGAAGACGATGATGGTGTTGTCGTCAAGACCGCACTTCTTCAGAACGGACAGGAGCCTACCAACGCAGTCGTCGACGTAGCTGACGGAGCCGTAGTAGGCGCGGCGGGCTCGCTTGATCTGCTCGTCGGTAAAGTCGTAGTCCCATAGGTCGCAAACCTTCATGAGACGCTTGCTGTGGGGATCTTGCTCCTCCTTGGGGATGCGGACCTTGGGAAGAGCGATATCAACATCCTCGTACAGGTCCCAGTACTTGTCCTCGATTGTGTAAGGGTCATGAGGGTGAGTCAAAGAGACGGTAAGAGCGAAAGGGCGCTTTTCAGGGCCCTCGCGGACGTGGTCGTAGAGGAACTGTGTCGACCGGTACATGACCTCCTCGTCGTAATCCAGCTGGTTGCTTCGCACGCAAGGGCCGGCCTGGAGGATGGAGCTCGAGTTGTGGTACCACTCGAGACGAGTGTCAGGCTCATCCCAGTTCACCACCCAGCCGAAGTCGCCCGGGTATATGTCGCTGGTGAGGCGAGTTTCGTAACCGTGTAGCTGGTCACCGATGAAATGCATCTTGCCAGCCAAGGCCGTGTGGTAGCCCTTCAAGCGCAGGTAGTGCGCGTAGGTCGGAACCTCACTCGAGATTTGGCTGGCATTGTCGTATGCGCCGATCTTCATGGGAAGGAGGCCGGTGATCAAGCTCATGCGCGAGGGTGCGCAAAGCGGCGAGGGGCAGTAAGCCGAGTCAAACTGGACAGACTCGGCGGCAAGAGCATCCAGGTTTGGCGTCTTAATCTGGGACTCGGGGTTGTACATCTTCAGCTGGGGTGCAGCCAGCTGGTCGGCCATGATGAACAGAATGTTGGGCTGCTTCGCGCTGGTTGCGCCATTGCCGTTGGCCGGCTTGCTGTGAGCAGGCTGCGCCACAGGCGATGAGGGAAGAGAGTTGAGGTCGGGAGCCATTGTGCTCTCAGACACCAACAATATGAACAAGAGATAAGTTGTCTTTGAAACTCAAGAGGGTGAGCCACGGACGATTTGGAAGTTTCCTGCGGGGTGCGTGTGGTGGCAGGAAGATTCCTTTGTAGTGGTAGACAAGAAGGCGGTCTGGCAGTTTATAAAGGAAGGGGTTGGTGTGGGCGTCGAGGGTGATGATGAGCAACAATCAAAGTTTATACGTGATCAAAGACAACGCGACGACCGACCAGCAATATGTGTAAGGGCAGGCACAACCAGCTCAAACTTCGAGGCAACGCAGTAAAAAAAAAAAAAAAGAGAAGGACCGGATGAGAAAATATGTGGGAGAAGCTGTCCTTTAAGAAAGTGCGCCACGGGAGGGAGCAGTGACGGGGGGGTAAAGAGAGAAGGGGGAAGCCAGTCCCATCCGTCTCGACTCCCGCCGCCCCATGGAGCCCGATAGGAAGCGACGACGGAACGACGTGGAGAAAGAGACTGAGGAAGCAAAGGTAAGGAGCGACGCCCAAACGGGACGGATTGTCTATATGCATATATATGCATATATACAAAGGCAGGGTAGTCCCTTGAGTGCCCCAGATAAGGATACCCCAGATAGCCATGACTTATCTGCACACCCCTCCTTGGGTGACCCACCATCACATCCCAGCTTGGCGGATCCTGTTCCAACTCATGCAATAAAACGGGGCTCAGAATAGGAGGGATACACCAGCCGGAGCCCGCAGTCCACGAAAATCGAGATCTCCTTATCCAGACAGATAATGAAAGTAATGTGGTTTTGGGTCACCGGCCAGACGCCTTACCAATGTCCCAATACCCTTTGGCCAAAGCACCGGTGGGTTGGATGGATGACTCTTTCACTTCCTCGACCTTCTTCTCCTTTCGCTAGTGTAATGTCATCCATCCATCTACGCCACTACGCATACACCACCGGCACACGGACACCTACACGCCACCTTACTCAATCGCCTAGGAAGCGGAGGTCGTCGCATGTGTCAAATATGACGTTTTTCGATCGGACAATGGCGAAATCATACAAGCGGAGCAACACTCCGCCATTCACCTACCTCTTCCAGGTCGCATCCAACGTCAAGTCGTCTTGTTTTGAATCCATGATCGTCGTGCGGACATCTTTGCATCATAAGAAGCTACATATCCCTCGTTGGTTTCCATTTATCGTCAGTTCGCAATTCCAATGTGGCTAGCCTCCGATGGCTATGTCGATGATTAGATGGCGGTGTGGACAAATCGCCGCCACATGCGATAATCAGCGACGACAACAACAACAACCACAAGAACGAGCGGCTAGACTTTCTGGGACGTCGAGCATGGATTGGCCTGCACCGTGCCTCTCGCGTGATCAGTGGTCGGACACTCTGGAGCACGAACGGCATTCGTTATGCTTCGAGGAGGAATACAGATTTGTTTTCCCTCGCCTTTTCCCTGCTATACGGACCCCTGGACCCCGGCGGCTAAACCCCAATCGCCCTCCTGCATCTTCGCATGTACCCAAACACCAGGCCTCAACCTGCATAAGCGTCACCCAACCCTGCCAGGGTTTCCTCCGATTAGCTGGAGGGGTTGCGAGCTTGACATGCCACAGCAATCAATTTTCCTGGGCAACGCTTAGGCGACGGAGGGAATTCCACCCCACCGTACACGCGACAAGATTACGGAACACTCCGTTCACGCTTTAACCACATTCCCACAGATAGGGACGCGAAGGCTGGGCAAAGGACGAATGAACAATATGAGTCTCAAGCGAGAGATACTGTGCACCAGCAGATCACGTCTCCAAGGTGGTGTCTAATACTACACGTGCATCTACAGACACCCCAGTCTACGCATGCAGGACAAAGGCACCAGCAGTTCGGTTACGAATTGAAGCGAATGGGCCGGATCTCCATAATCCAGACGGAAACGAATGCAGCAAGGAACTTGTTGGAGTCCGCAGCCGCTGATCTCGCCTCGTCTCGGCTTACATTCAGATTCCCCAGCCCGAGCTGATGCCATGACAATTCTACCTAGCTTTTTTTGTCTTTTTTTTGTCTTTTCTTTTTTTGAGGGGGCTCCTGTATTCTACGACTGCATCTTCAATCTCACAGTTTCTACTACTAAAAGGACATTATGATGGCGTCTACCTCCGTCCTCAAGCCGCATCACACCCCGCATTTGCGGGGTTGCCCTCCTCGAGGCCGGTCACGCCATCGGCATAAGTTCTTATACTCCGGGCGTGGCTTACACCAAGGTTTGTGTGCTCCATCGTCCACGGGCCACTGGCGCACGTACCAATTTCCCATTCTCATCCTAATCACTTACCGCCGGCCTTATGGCCCCCAGCTTCCGGTCAAGCCAAACCGCAATCACATCATCGCGCTCCAGTATTGCTTCATCAGCTAGCAGCGGGCACCCAGGTCAAGTCGTCGTTTCACTCGCAACGAATCCGGCGATTAATGCAGCATCAGCACCACAGCTGTCATTTTTTTCGAGGCTTACCTTCCGATGTCCCAGCAAGGGCGAGGATCGAACCTGCCCGACGATCCGTCCCTCTTCTCCCGCCTACCCGCACCGCCGCCTTCCATGCTTTGTGTGCTTGGTCAGCCTCCATGTTGTGTGCCAGGCTAGCGAGCCCGTTTTCTTGCAGAGTCGTGACATGACCCTGGCTGCACACAAACGGTCATCTGATAACACATCACACACGACCCGTTAAGTGCATCGCAAGTGTTTGCTCCAGCACAGCAACACCACGTCTGAACCTGCACCCTAACCCCAGGCCCAGCATCAAATCACATCTCATTATGCCGAACTGAGACATGCCCAGCCGCCCCCCCCCCCCTCATCACAACATCACGCTCGCCAGCGCACCAACCAACAGCGAACAACAAATCAACCTTCCCTCGTCGAGAAGGCTGACAAGATATGCTGCAAACCAATATACTGCTCTACGCGGAAAAGAAACCGCACCACCACCCTCTCTGCCTTTATAGTATCAGGTGTGGGATCTTGACCATCTAACTACACCGGTAACCGCACCGGCAACCGCACCGACAACCGCACCGGCCGGGCCGCTGCTCGTTCCATCATAGACATGATAAGTGAGTAGGCCCCGGCCGCCCCGCCATGGGAAAAGGCGCCGCGAATCGGCGGTCGTGAGTTGTCATCGATGATCGGCCAGAACATCGCATCGAGCTGCCTGCCCAGCCCATATTGGCCCTCTCGCCCTCCTGGTCTTGCTGGGCACTTCCTCGACATCTGGCGGCAAGGAGGCGCAACACATTGGTCCATCCATCCATCCATGCCATGCCCCTTTGCCAGCGACTGTCAAAGACCTGATGGCAGCATAACGTCCGCAGCCTGCACACCCCTCTTTCTAGACAAGTCTGTATAGTTTCACGTTCCCTGCCCTGCCCTCCCCTCCCCTTCTTCCCCCTCGAGGCCTCTCGTCTTTTTGGTCCCCAAAGTCTCGAATAATCTCACATGACTTGAAATGGCGTTTCGCCGCTGGCTCTTGGCAATGCCCGTCCCGCGACCTCCGAGGTCACACAACACCACGCCGTCCACAAGGCTAGCTTCCGTCCCTCCTGTGGTTTGCCAAGCATAGCTTGCGGGCACGTCGTCTACCGTCGGCATAGTCGAGATAACATATCTCCGACACACGAGAAACCGGGAGGGGCAGGACGAAGAAGCACAAGAAAGCGTTCGACAATGCGGGGCCGCATCATTCAAAAGTTGATTAAAAAAAAGGCGACTACTAAAAAAGACCTAACGTAGAGGGGAACCTCTTATGCAACCCTTTTCCCCCGCCGCATCTCCAAAAGACTCCCCTCGCTCCTCATCCGTCGTTTGAAATTCCTAGTTTCCCTACTTTGGTGGGGGGTGAGCAACGGCAGCAACAACCCTTCCCCAGCGAAGGACGGCTGCTCTGCTCACCCCCTAACGAATGATTTGTTATTGTTGTTGTGATTGTCGTCGTCCTTGTTATGTCGTAGTCGTCGGTGTTTGCTCATACATACTCCCCCCCACAAGCAATATTCTCCTAATTGATTCCAGTTTTCGTTTTACCCCGCAATGCAATATCGAAGAGAAGACGGCCACGACGAGAGAGAGGGGGAAAAAAAAGGCCTTTGCCTGGGCCCGAGTGACATCCCTTCTCATGCATACCGGAGAGGGTAAAAATATCCTGCACGCCCCGCCCACCGTCCCGTCAAAATCCATGTCTCATGTACCCTTTCATTCTCTCACCTCATGCTGGTTTGCTGCATCTTTTCTCTCCCCCTCTTACTGCGTGCGGTAGAACTTCTTGTACAGAAGATGCAGCAGCAAGTTGACGTTGAGCTTGAGATTCCCTTCGAAAAGGTTCATGAACTGGTGAGCCTCGAACTGTGCCTGTAGCAGATCCTCAATCGGTATTTCGGCGCTGGCGCCTGGCATCTGGATGTGGCCGCGGGAACCCTCGAGGGAGAAGACGCCCACCTCGTCGCAAGAAATGGTGAGGTTGACCCTCTCCCAGTCGGTGACGCCACTCCACCCGACGAGCACGCCTTTCTCCGCGAGAGCCCGAGCGCTATATTTGTAGCTGCCAAACTTGGGGACCCGCCCGGTACGTTCCAGTTCGCGCTGGTGGTTGTACTGCTTGGTGAACGGAAGCAGAAACCGTTTCTTCCTATAATGACGAGATTTAGTCAGCTTATGGCGACACACATGGACCGTGCTTATAATATGGAGAAATGGGGGGAGGTGGACCCATCCGGGGTCCGAAAGGTTGAGACGGCACAATGGAGTTCGATAGACCTACCCTTTATTCTTCTGTAGCGTCGCCATGGCTGACTCGATGTAATCGTCATAGCTCTTGCGTTGCTGCTCGAGGTACTTGGCTTTCTCGTGCAAGTTGGAAAGAGTCGACCGGACACCATCCAGTTCGCGCTGCCGCTGCACGCGTCTTCTGCTCTTGGTTCTGATGTCGAGAGCGATGGCGTTGAGGATGTCCTGGTAGTAGTTGTGCTTGGAGATTCTGCCCATGTGCTCCAGTCTCAAGATGTTCTCCAGAGCTATCCGCTTCAGGTCGTAGTATGACATCCGCGTCACGTCCAGCATGTTGGCGTCCGAGTACGCGCCTCTCGTGTTGGCGTCCTTTGCGAAGTCGTCGTGCAGGACTGCCCGCCACTTGTGCTCGTCCTCGGGGTTGATGGGCTTGACGAGGATTTCCAGGAGATTGGCGCCCGTCTGTACGCGAATAATGTAGAGAATGCATCGCTTCGTCTCCATGAAGAGGGCCTTAACCTCTGCTTCGGGGTCGTCAACGTCGTGCAGCTTCGGTGTGAGATACATTTGAATGTCGGATGACCCCGCGGCGAGCATTTCGTTCTCGTTGTTCTTGGCACTACCCAGGTCTTGCAGGATTTCCCGGAGGACATCATCACGGTTGGGGCATATCGTCGGGAGATCGCCAGCAACCAGGTTGTGGATGGCGAAGATGTCCGTCATCTTGATGTATAGGGTGGGCTTGTTCTTGGAATACAGGTCGTTGAATTCGTCAATGTCGAAGTTGCGCTCGGCATCCGGGACGGAGATGAGCTCGTGGGTGATCTGAGCAAGCCGCTCCATCGAATCGCCCACGAAGGCGTTCAGAGGTTGAAGATATATGTTTTCGCCGCCAAATGGTCTTCCAGATGCGATCTGGCCGAGTACCTTGGCAACCTCGCCCAGATTACGCTTCTGGAGGGGGCTCAGCTGTTTCTCTATAACGCCAACGTTCTCGGGGGCAATGACAGCGGGTTGCATGTAAAAGCGCCAGAGCCAGTTCGTGACGATCTGGAGCAGGTGGTGCTGGGGCTCCTTCTTGAAATGCGCGCAGAGAGCCTCGAATAGCTGGCGGCAAAGGAAGCGGAGACCGTAGGGCATCTTCGGAAGGAGATCCTCCAGAGCCAGCATATACTGGTCGCAAATCTCTCTGAGGTCGCGAAGATGGTCGATGAAGAGGTCGCGGGTCTCTGGGTCCTTGATGGCCATCTCTCTGGGAACATCCAAGGGGCGTCGGCTGGGACGACCGGTCCGCAACTCTTCATTGTTGATGGCTGCTCTGTAGATTTGTAGAGGGTCGCTTTCGAGATCGAGGGCCGGATCCTCGACGATATTGTCTCGCACGATCGGACCAAGAAGCTCTCGGAGGTACTTCCGATCGCGAGGGGATCGTGTGTAGTTGGCCAGGAGCTTGGTCCAGAAGAAGTTGCCTCGCAGATAATCCTGCAAGCTTCTACTGCCCTCAATCTCCTCTCGCATGGAACGGGCGAGGAGCTTGAGGAGGTAGTACTCCTCACGGCGCTTCTGAGCGTACCCGAACAGACCCATCATCAGGTGCTCAATTCGCTTGCATTCCTTCTCGGGAGTGCCTTGTTCGCGGATGCGCTTGAAGAGACGTGCGAGGTATTGGGGTTGTGTCTGGAGGTTGAAGAAGAGCTGCTGGTACGATTCCAGCTTCTTCCGTGAGCTCTTGTTCAGCGCCTTCAAGTCAAAGTGGTTGGTGGATGATATTGACGAATTCGCCAGAAGACCGATGGAGTGCCCGCCGTAGTTGTTTTGGTGCCTGATAACCTCGTCTAGGGTGATCTTGTTTTTGACGAGCAGCGCAATCTTGATGTCTAGCTGGTCGATGTATTGCTCCAACATCTCGTTCTGGCGGACTTGCTGGACCACCGTCTTTCTCATTCTTTCAAACTCCATCTCCTCGTTGAAATCGAAGTCGCTGTCGTTCAGGAGATGGACAAAGTTCTTGACGGCGTTGACTGGCGGGTTCTTGCCGTGGGTGAGACTCTTGTACGCGTCTCCTTGGATCTTGGCGCGGACGAGGCTCTGAATCTTGACGACCTTTTGCATGTTTTCGTTGAAGTACCGCTTCTTCTCTTCGAACTTGGCTCTGACAATAAAGGCCTTGGCGGCAGCCTGCATTTCGGTGATGACGCTCTCTTCTTCTTCAAGATCCGAGATGAGGTTGAAAACGTCTCCTCTGACCATCATGGCGCGTGCAAGTCCCTGAAGCTTCTCAATCGCTGGAGTGTGGGACTCGAGCTCTTCGAGAAGCTCTGCATGTTGCCGGCGATGCTGGTAACCCCGAATGCGGGCCTGGAGTTTGGTGATCTTCGGCTCGGCACGAGACAGAGCGTCTTGTTCGGAAGCAACGCGGCGTCGCTCCATCATTCCGCGGATGAGAGACTGCAGGTCGATGAAAACCGCCTCGTAGCTGCTCAACTCATCAAGCGTCTCGGCAACATCGCGTCGAACGGCTGCTGCTCTGGCGTGTGCTTGGAGTTGCTCGACCTCGGTGACGTGCTTGGCGAGCTCTGCCTTTGTCGCTGAGACCTCAAGGCGCACTGCGTTGCCTCGAGCCGCTGCTTGAAGATTCTCAATTTCGGGAGTGTGCTGAATGAGATCGGCTGTCGTCGCAGCGACCCTATCGCGAAGTGATTTGCCTCGGATCGCGGCTTGGAGACTCTCGATTTCGGGTGTATGTTGACCAAGTTCCGCCCTGATAGCACCGACTTCGGTACGAAGCGACTGGCCTCGGATCACTGCTTGAAGAGCGGTCCATTGCGGCGCGGAGCCTTGGAGATGCCCTTGTTCCCGCGAAACCTGATCTCTAGTCAGCAGCGCCCTGGCAGCAGCCTGGAGCCTGATTATGTTATCGGCCTGTTTGTCCAGGAGGTAAAGGTCATCGGCAACACGTCCTCTCAACAGCATTCCGCGGACAGCAGCCTGAAGACTTTGAACTTGTCCAGATGTTTGTACCGTTTCCTGCTGTTGGATAACGAGCTCCTTTCGGACCAAGAACCCCCTAAGTGCTGCTTGGATTTTGCGAACAGGTCCAGCATGACGGGCCAATTGAGATCTCTTGTCTCGCACCTCATCGCGGACCTTGTTGGCCCGAAAGATACTTTGGAGCTCCAAGATGTCGGGTTCCAGCATCCTCCACATGCGCTCCTTGTTGGCCATCTTGTTTCGGACGAGGAATCCGCGAGCAAGACTCTGCAGGTCAACCGCAAAGCGTCTCATCTGAAGCCGATAGCCAATGACTTGACGAGTAAAATCGGCTCGGATGCGAGATTGCAGATCAATGAGAGCCTGTTCAACGTCCCAGAGCTGCTGCATGGTGTCTCCCAGGCGCATTCGCACCATGGCTCCACGGGCTTGTGCCTGAAGCTCAACAATAGACGCCTCGTTCTCACCCAGTTCACGGTCGATTCTCTCCTCCTCGGTCTCTTCGGGCTCCGGGGTTGCGGGTTCGACGCCGAAGTCGGCTCCCATGTTGCCGAAACTGGGCATGTTAGCGCCGAGTTTATCGAGACCCTTTTGCATGGCTTCGAGCTCGTGGTGCTCGAACTCAAGCTGTCCGACAAGGTTACCGATGCGGAAGTCGACTATGCCCTTTCTGAAGAGAAGCCAACTCAAAGCATGGATACAGTGGATGACTTTGGGAATGTTCTTCTTCTCGTATAAGTCGATAAGTTCGAACCTGAACAAGTCTGGGAGTTCGACTTCGTCCAGGTATCTGAAGAAGATGGCGATGTTGTCGGAGTGTCGGAATTGCAGTTTTTGATGCCGGAAAATGCGGAATCTTCTGTCAGGGTTGAGAGCCTCGACCACCTCGGCGAGCGTGACTCCATCACGAAGGGCCTCCTCCAGCTCAACGATGGGAGGAATGGCCCTGTGAATGATGTCTTCGATCCACTCCTTGGCTTCACCGATATGGCAGAGGTATTCGTAGGCCTGGAGAAACTGACGCTGCTTGTCCATCCAATTTCGACCTTCCCAGCCGTATCCGCCGGTGCGCTGGCCAGCGCGAGTTGTGTTGGGTTGGCCTGCCCTCTGCAACCTGCGACGGCCCCTCAGGCCTACCACTTCTTGAGCTGGTGCCGTGATTGCAAAGTCATCGGCAGATTCGGACTGAGCAAGTTTGGATAATGTGCGCAGCTGGCTTGTCGAAGATCTGCCCAGCTTTTCTAGGTCCGGACGGGCAAGTGCGGCAGAGTGTACAGCGGAAGGGGGTTCATGGGCGTGGGGCAGGGCCGCGCTTCCACGGCTGACCGAGTCGGAACGGGGGATGAACATCGAGTTGGGGCGGATTGTCAGAGTTCGTGACAGCGGAGTCGGAGACGTGCTGCCGTCGCGTTGGGAGTGTGAGAGCCTGCCACTGTCAACGCTCTGGGTGCGTTCATGGCGGTAGGTTGAACGAGGCGGCGAAGGAGTTGAGGGCGTCGTCGTCGGCACGGTGGCAGTGGCACGGGATGGCGAGGCGGGAGCTTGGGGGAGTGGACGAAGCGACTGCCTAGCCATGGAGTAGATGTTGTTGTCCTGGTCTTTCTTGCGGTCTTGGTTCTCGCCTCCGAATGAGACTTTTTGCAGCCGTGAGCCATCGCTTTTGCCCCTCTTATGAGAACTTGGTAACGAGTAGCCGCTGGAAACTGAAGAGAGTTGAGTGCTTGCTCTGCTGTTTTCAGAGTACAACGAGTACCCCGAGGAAGCAACGGACGATGTGGTGGAGGACTGACGGTTGAGATGGCTGGGGTAATCCAGGGTATGCGACTGTCTGAGAGGGTGTGGTCGGTGCGACATGGTGGGCGGCGATGATTATGATACCGTAGGAAGCCTGCAATCGAAAATCTGTGGGCTCAGGAATTCGGATGACAACATTAGGGCGCCTTTGTCGGACGTCGATGGTAGTGGAATGTAGCGAGACGGATTAAGGTCGACCTCGGGGTCTCGTTCTTCTATGGTGCTCGTAAGGGCCTCTCGACAAGACAAGCAAACAAACGCCGGGTTAAGATTCGAGGCGGCGGGCTCGGCGGTAGGTCGAAAATGCGAGTGAAGAATGGGGTGGTTGGGGGGGCCTCGAGACGCAACATGAGCGCGCGCTGCGCAAACGAAACAAAAATCAAAAGAGGTTCGACAACAGCGAGGAAAACAAGGCCGACGACAAGGGCAACGATGATGATGATGATGATAATGAGAAGACTGTTACGGCGGAATATGAACAACGAACAGACAGACAGCCCACTTCACGCCAGTGCAGCCACTGCCATTCAAAGCGCAGTCGCAATCTCGTCAAAATGGACCGACCGGGTGTAGGCGGGATGTTGGGTCGATGGAGGGGAGGCGAGGGGAGGGGGGAGAGTGGGAGGGAGTCGGGACCTGTTAAGGCAGTTTGTTTGTTTACTGCTGCAAGTGGGAAGCGGCAGCAACCAGCCCAGCCCAGCCCAGCCCAGCCTCCTTGCAGCCAGGGTACCTTACTCCGTACATACTCAGTGTCCGTAGGTGGTAGGGTACCTAGGTGCCTAGGAAATCCGGGTGGCTTGTGGCTCACCAAGGGTGGCCCCTGCGTCACACCCGCCCGGCTTCTTCAAAAGATATGGGTCCTGATGCGCCCAATCTTCCGTTGCACGGCCCTCCGCCCCCTCCGCCCGCTTCCGCTGTCCGTCAATTGGACTGTCGTCCGGTTTTCTCTGGGCCACGCGCTTCTGCCGAGGGCTGCAACCTGCCGAGGGCTGCAACCCAAGAAAAGTCAACGAGACCATTACCCGGTGAGGCCCAAAGCTGCCAGGCCGATTAAACTACCTACTTATTGTAAATGTCTGTATGGTATACTGAGGTCCTTACTTCACCTTTGAGAGCGGTTGTTGGGGAGCAGGCCAGCATGCTGTCTTTCTTCATCTCTGATTTAACACATGCGGGCGTCTGTTCCCTCTAGAGAGAGCCCTCTGACACGTCGGCCAATCTAACCCCAATTGTCTGTCGTCTCAGAAACGCCGTCTAGTACCTACCTACTGCGTAGTTAGTGTACTAAATTGGGAGACTCTCTTGACTGTCCAAGTCAAGGTTTGATGGGTCGTGCCCAACGACCAGGATGAGCATTGCGTTTTCAACCTGCTGCATGGATCACATTGCAAAAGTGACGAACCCCCCACGAACAAAGGTCTGGCCCATTGCTGTGGCACCACTGTCTTCTAGCTTCATTGGTGTATCTACGACTTGCGAATACCGCAGCGTACGTATGCCATCCACTCGCGGACGGTTGGCATCTGTATGGCATTATCGTCTCCTTACCTGGCGCCGCCAACAAATAAACCCAAGCAAGAGTACGCCGACTACAATATTTGCCGTTGTTTGGGGGGTTTGGTGCATCCATTGTCCTCCGAGTTCCAAGAAAAAGACTTGTTGTTTTCCATCGGATGTCTTTTCTTTGTTCCTTTTTTCGATGCAGCTGAAACAGCCAATCATACTCTCGCGTTGGTCTCGAGGGGGGGTTTTTCGCTAGTTTTTTTGTTTTTTTTTTCCCTTTCCTTTTTTCCCTTGTTTTCTTCTCCTTCATCCTCCCACACAGTTTTGCACCTTCAGCAATGTGTTTTGACCAATGAGGCACTATCATGATATCCACACAGATAAACGTTTTGGCTCGTAGGCAGACCATCAATATATGAAAAAGGCTAATGAGCGTTGAGGCTCTCGGGGATTGGATGGGCTCGGTTTCTCCAGTCGCCAACGTCCACCCTCTCCAAGTATGCGTTGCACTGCGCGGACATGAACCCGTGTTTCAATCAGACGCTACCGGTAGTTGGGCCTAAGCGACATAAAAAAGCAACAGTAACACCACCAGTCTTATTGCATTCGTATTCCCTAACATTTGGCGGCGTGGAGACTTCGGACCTTTTCACTTTTCCACACCTTGAGGGACGGGTTCGACGATGCCTTGTCCCACCGCCTCCCCGTCGTCAAGCGCAGGCATGTGTGATGCTCGACGTGTCAGCCACTGCCCAGTTCAGTCTGGTCTGCGCAACTGCAACAGGGGTTGCTGTCGGTCGGTTGCTCTGGCCAACCAGACGCTACAGACTCTGCAGCAAGACCGTTCGACAAGGCATCTTGGTTTTATTCGAATTGAAAAATTTTGCACAAACGCAACATATCGAAATGAATCCGTGTGGGCGTACATCATCAAGAAGGGCCATGCCCGTTTGTTATCCTCTGACTGCAACAATCAAGGTAGTTCTGTTCGATCTTGGAACCGCTTATTTTCCTGCCCCTCGCCCCCAGGGTTCCATGTGCTGTTGCGTCATTTCGAAGGAGCTCCGATGCCTTCTTACATAAGGCTGGGTCTACGGAGTACTCCTGTATATCTGCCATGGCCAGACACTGGCTGCTGTGCTTAGAAGCAGTTCCGGCTGCACCAGACAGATATACATACAGAAAGAGTCGGGAACACCCTGGTCTCTGGCATCTTATATTATATTATGCAAAGAAAAATTAAACACTCGCTGTCTGGTATGCAGGTGGTCACAGGTGAAGGGGAAAAAACAATGTGCATTTGTACCATGCTTCTAGGAAGAAAGCATAAAAGGCAGGAGTCAAAGTCGTCGCCTGTCACAGTACATCTACCACTCTTATAGTTGCGCCGCACTGTATTCTCTCACCGCCTGCCGCAGTTGCCCCTCGTTTGGCCGCCCGCGCAGTGCTCAGGTCCGTTCACGTTAAAAAATTTCCTGCGGGGTGTCGTCTCAAGATTTTTTCCCTCTTCTTTCTTACGGGAAGAAGAGACATAACCACCCTTAGTCTTCGAATCGGCCTGACTTTGTTTTTCTTGCTCCAATTCGAACGACTAGCTGTTTCTTCAACTCCGTTTTTTTTAACCTCTTCTTTCTCCTGTTTCCTCGAGAAGAATAGAAGAAGAAAAAGAACTATACCCTCCAAGATGCCTTCCACCAACGGAATCAACGGCGCCAAGGTGCTCGACTCCAAGTCCGCGCTGCAGGTCTTGAAGGAGTACGAGAGCCGCGATGGCCTCGACATCCACGAGCTCATGGACACCAAGAAGCACGGTGGCCTGACCTACAACGACTTCTTGCTCCTCCCCGGCTACATTGGCTTCCCCGCCTCCGCCGTCGTCCTCGACTCGCCCGTTACCAAGAGAATCACCCTCAAGACCCCCTTCGTCTCCTCCCCCATGGACACCGTCACTGAGCACGAGATGGCCATTGCCATCGCTCTCCAGGGTGGTCTGGGTGTCATTCACCACAACTGCTCTCCTCAGGAGCAGGCCGACATGGTCCGCAAGGTCAAGCGTTACGAAAACGGCTTCATCTTGGATCCCGTCGTCATCAGCCGCGACACCACCGTCGGCGAGGCGAAGGCTCTGAAGGAGAAGTGGGGATTCGGAGGTTTCCCCGTCACAGGTTTGTCAACCCTCTTGGATTTTTTCTTACTCGCCCACCCACGTTACTCGCTTTCATGATTACAAACCTTTTCAATATAACTTTCGTTCCACCTACTTGACGACCATGTCGTTCTGAGGAGACATTTTATAATATGATCGAAGCCTTCTACACGGATTCCTTACTGCTGCAGCAACCTTGTTTGGAAAAACATGGCTAACAAAGTCCTGCAGAGTCCGGCAAGCTTGGCTCCAAGCTGCTGGGTATCGTCACGAACCGCGACATCCAGTTCGAGGAGGATCCCAACCAGCCCATCTCCAAGGTCATGGTTACCGACCTGATCACCGCCCCCTCGGGCATTGACCTCCCCGAGGCCAACAAGATCCTGGCCAAGTCCAAGAAGGGCAAGCTGCCCATCGTCGACAAGGACAGCAACCTCGTCTCCATGATCTCCCGCTCCGACCTCAACAAGAACCAGCACTTCCCCCTGGCTTCCAAACTGCCCGACAGCAAGCAGCTCCTCTGCGGTGCCGCTATCGGCACCCGTCCTGAGGACAAGGACCGCCTCAAGCTCCTTGTCGAAGCTGGCCTCGACGTCGTCATCCTCGACAGCTCCCAGGGTAACAGCATGTACCAGGTTGAGATGGTCCAGTGGATCAAGAAGGAGTTCCCCGGCCTCGATGTCGTCGGCGGAAACGTCGTCACTCGCGAGCAGGCTGCCACTCTGATTGAGGCTGGCGTCGACGGTCTCCGTATCGGCATGGGCAGCGGCTCCGCCTGTATCACCCAGGAGGTCATGGCTGTCGGCCGTCCTCAGGCCGCCGCCGTCCACTCTGTCAGCAGCTTCGCCGCCCGCTTCGGTGTTCCCTGCATTGCCGATGGTGGTGTCCAGAACGTCGGCCACGTCGTCAAGGGTCTCGCCCTCGGCGCCTCTACCGTCATGATGGGTGGTCTTCTGGCCGGTACCACCGAGTCCCCCGGTACATCCTTTGTCTCCCGTGAGGGTAAGCTCGTCAAGGCCTACCGTGGCATGGGCAGCATCGACGCCATGCAGGACAAGAAGGCCGGCAACGGCAGCAAGGACAGCCAGAAGAGCAACGCCGGCACTGCCCGCTACTTCTCTGAGGGTGACAGTGTCCTCGTTGCCCAGGGTGTCACCGGCTCGGTTGCCCACAGAGGGTGAGTTTACATCCACCACCACTACCATGTCACGCACAGAATGCTAACTGTTCCTCAGTCCCATCAGCAAGTTCATCCCCTATCTGGCTGCCGGCCTGAAGCACTCCATGCAGGACTGTGGTATCCAGTCTCTCAAGGAGCTCCGCGAGTCCGTCGACAACGGCACTCTCCGCTTCGAGATCCGTACTGCCAGCGCTCAGCTCGAAGGCAACGTGAACATGGAATCTTACGAGAAGAAGCTCTTTGCCTGAAAAATGGCAAACACAGCTTTGCAGACATGATGGAATGGTTACAAGACGTGAATGGGACATAGGCAAAAGGTTGATGGGTATCAAAAAGGAGGTTGGCCAGGGGAAGGAGGGGGGAAAAAACTGGGTTTCTTCAAGAAAACATAGAAGCCTCCCCCTCGGGAGCACACACATGCACACATGCCAAAAGAAGGGCGAAGCAAAAAGATGGCTTTTATAGGGGGTTATCGGGCGGCAGTTCTTCAGTCTAGCGGAGTTTTTGGAGTCTATACAATGGGAGTGGGCCGAGTCGCCTGGAGACGATGCAGCGTTCTGAATACCAAAAAAGGGAAAAAATACACAAACCCTCCATCGGGAAGAGAAAACACTCAACGAAACAAAAACCGAAATCTCGTTCCCAATGTTGCCGACGGTGCTCTCTGGTGCTGATTGTGACCTGTCCTGTCCGTTCTGGGCTCTGACCTGCCAGGCGGATATGCCTTCATGTTGCGGGCTGGGAACGTGACAGTGTCGTCCGGAAGGCGGAGGCGAGAGTGCATCTGCCGCTTGCGCTGGAGCATGGTGAGGATGCTGGGAACGACGACTTGTGCGAATTCGTCGCGCCACGACATGTCTCGACCAACGGTGGCGTAGATGCCGGGGTGAAGCCTGAAGCGGGCTGCGCCAGGCGGAAGAACGTTGCCGGGGTACGTTGCGGGATGGAAAATGCCCTTCACCTTGCGATTAGCCACAGTCGTGACCTCGGCCTCCGGGTCGTACTTTGGGTAGTACATGAGGATCATGTCGCCCATGTCAGCTCGCGCGGGGGCCGTCTAAATCTTGTCCTCAAACCCTGCCCACATCTTACGGTAAAGTGTTATGATGAGGACGGTGAGGTCTCTAATATAGTTGGCGAGGATAATTGCTGAGACGAAACATATCGCGTTGGACTGCCCACAGATGAGATTCTGGAACATTTTGCCATCATCCTTTTTGCCCTGGTGGGCCTCATCGACAATGATTCGGGCCCAGGTTCGTTTCCAATCGGCCAAGCGATGAAGGATGCTCCACCTGCCGACGAAGCAATGAGCCTCGGATTCATCCAAGACAGCCTCATACTCATCCTCTGCGAGATAGTCATGGGGGGGGGAGGTGCTCACAAGTCTCGTCAGGTATCCCCAGACAGCGAGACGAAAGACCCGGAGCACTCGCAGGGCGCCGGGTCCCGGGTGATCGACCAACAGGTCAGAAAAGAGAGAGATCATGCACACATCGATGGAGAACATGACGGGAATTTGGAAAGTGACAAAGCCGTCAGGTTGTCCGCATACTACTCGGGTTGCCGCCGAAGGGGGTGGGGGGGCCCTGTCGCGATTCGAGAGTTCTCTCAAGCCTACGCGGGTCGCCTAGATCAAGTACAAGAAGGTTTCTACAGCTCAGAAAGGTAACTAAAGGGTTTGTCATCTCCGCCAGCAGGCCCTTTCTTTTCCTTCCGACTGGCCGAGCTGAACAGATTCAACCTTCCAGGCAAAGGGAAGGGGGGGGGGGGGGAAGAGAAAAAATCTCCCGACTCACACGGTCCGACTCACAACAGTGGTCTGGTTCGGACCGATCAAGACAGACACACGCACATGTTTGGGAAACACGGACACGGGCAGAGATGAACAAGAGAGGCCTCGTAACACGATCATGGTTGGTTGTTAGATGACTCGGGGGGGTTCCATCGCGGGGGGGGGAAAGAACCCAGAAAAATGTCATCCATGCGTCATGCATGCTGAATCGTATTACCCGCTGAGATGCCGCCAGGACGGAGCTAGAAAGAAAAAAAAAACCCTCCGAAATAAATCCAGTGAACAATGCTTTTTTATGGTAGTCCCTCGGAACAACAATGATCGCAAAAGCCTTCCCTGCCCATGCCAGATGCCAGCAACGAATGGATGGCCTTGAATGTATATGCCTCCTGTCCTGCCCTTTCCAATAGCAAACCAAACGAGGAGAAACAAAACTGATGCCGGTGGATGGATGGGGGTGGAATGTTTCAATCATAAGAGGGGCCGTGGATCTCGTGTTTCGCGTCTCATCTTCGAAAGCCTGTTTCGATGGCCAAAAAAGAAAACAAAAAGGCCAAAAAAGGGGGGGGGATCTCTGCATGCCGCGAATAGACGGCCGCCTTCTACGAACGGGAAGGGCTGACGGCGTCGTACCCCTCCGGCCCGTTCTTCGCGCCCAGCAGTGGCGCCGTCTCCGTCGGCGCGGCCTGGCCGCTGCCGGAGGCGACGACACCGCTGCCCTCGCTGGCGTATCCCTCGTCGCTGACGCTCTCGTCCTCCTCCGCCTCGTCGTCATCGCTCGCGTCGGGCGTCTGCGTCAGAGCGTCGTAGTCGAAGAGCATGTAGATGGGGATGGCGCCGAGCAGCGCCGTCAGCGCGAGGAACCAGTACGCGACGATGATGTAGCCCCGGGCGACGCCCCAGCTGAAGGCGGCGCCGGCGGTCGCGGGCCCGAAGGCGCGGCCGAAGCCGCTGAACATGGTGGCGAAGCCGTTGAGGGTGCCGAGGATGCGCAGCGACGAGGCCGAGTTGGTGAGCAGGATCGTCATGCAGGGGAAGCCGACGATGACGGCGAAGGCCTTGACGAACATGACGGCCATGAGAGCGGCGTAGCGGCCGGTGCTGCTCTCGAAGAGGACCACGTAGGGGGTGAGCATGTAGACGACGGGGAAGGTGATGGCTGGGGATGTTTGTTAGCCAAGGTCATACCAGTAACAGAGGGATGGCTGTACGCACCGCAAGCGCGGAAGCAGCGCAGGACACCAAAGTGATTGCACAGAGGAGGGAAAACAAAAAACTGGATTACGCCGCAGGTGATGCCGTAGATGGTGAAGATGGTGCCAATGCGGTCCGAGCTGAGACCGAAGCCGCCGGAGAACTGGAAAGGCAGGTGGGTGTTGTCGGGCGTGTGGGCCTGCACGGGATAGTTGAGGAAGACCGGAAGGATCTGGTCAAAGGCCACGGAGTGCAGGGCGAGGAAGGTGTAGCAGAGCAGGTTGATGCTCGTCTGCGCGGTGAAGACCTCCTTCATGCTCGGCGCCTCCGTGGGCTGCTTGGGGTCCTTGGTGTGGGAGTTCACCTTGGTGGGGACCAAGGGCGCGGTGGCCTCGCCGTCGACAAAGGAGGTGCGTCGGACGTTGGGACGGTGGTAGGTGGGAGGGCGGGAGCGGCGGAAGGGCCGGGTGAGGCGATGGCCGAGGACGAGGCCCCAGTCGGGCTTGTGACGCTTGCTTTCGAGCGTCTCCTTCAGGAAGAGGGTGGCGGTGGCGACGGAGATGAGGAAGAAGACGGCGGCGATGAAGTTGGGCAGAGCGAACGGGTACGCGTTGAAGAACCAGCTGTCGCCAAACACCGAGGGGAAACGGCGGGCGGGGTTGGCGAAGAAACCGCCAAAGGCTGGGCCGAAGATGGAGCCGACGGACCAGATCAGGGGCATGATGGAGAACGCCCGGGGTTGCAATTCCTTCTCGGGGACCATTTCAGCAACCATGGTCCTGATGATTCCAACTGAAGCGTGGCATTAGCACTCCGCGCACCCCGTGACAGAAGGCAAGCAACAGGAGCTGCACATACCGTTTCCGTTTCCGCTGCCCAGGATGGCTCGCACGACGATGGCCATCGGTAGGCTGGTGGACATACCCCAGACGACGAAGAACACCATGGTCGAGATAAGACCGACAATGATGGTCGGTTTCCTCCCGACCCGGTCGGAGGCTCGTCCCCACGCAACGGCGGTCACGCTCTGAGAAAGGGAGAAGACGGCGGACGTGTAACCGGCCCATTTTGCGACATCGTTTTGTGCAACGCCGAAACTCCTAATCATCTCTGGGAGGTAGGGAAAGACTGATGTCAACGCGAGAGGCTCCGCGAACCGTGCAATAGCTGTTGTAGAGTTAGCATTACACTGAAAGCTCATTAACCGGCAGCATTCGGCCATGAGGTATGCCGAGTTGTAGTCGAGGCCTTGTGTTATGTCCTCCTCGACGTACGCGGCCACCTTGGGCTCATATGACGTAGTCGACCTCCACAGTTCACAGTGATCAGGCACCTTGAATGATCAGGACCACGCTTGCGTCGCATTTTCGAGGTAGGTTCTTGAGGTATGTGTGTGGCTAAGGACAGGCCGGCGGCAATATGGCGAAACATGCAGGTATCCAACCGGTCCCAGAGCTCTCGATCCCAGCAAATGCGACCCCACGACTCCCACAAAGCCTCCCGCCGCGTGTTCCCGAGTTTGCTTACAAACGCTTCCCGCCGACCTGCTTTGGCTCATCGGCACTTGCCCAGCACTTTGACGTCGTCCGTAGAGAATCGAGGTTTGTTACCAGGGCAGTCAAAAGCAATCGCTGGGACATGTTCTGAAATATGAGGGCATCTTACCCAGGATGGCCAGTTGCTTGGCCGGCAACTTTGGTTGCGTTGATTTGGTCATGATGACGCTGGAAAAAGGGACAAGCGGCCCGAGGAAACCACAGGAACTACTGGACAAGTTCGTGGGAAGTCCAGGCTGTGATGCGAGGTCTTGGGCAAGGGGGCCGAAACCGAGGATTCAGAGCGGGGATTCCGAAAAAACGCAGCAAGTCTATATGCGTGATGCGGTATGGCAGTATGATGTCGAAGGCGAGCAGGTCGGAGCATAAAAGGAAGCAGGGTGGTCAATCACTTTAAAGCAAAGACTTTTGGAGAATTGGAGAGGAGGGGAAGAGTCACAAGTACACACACACAGCCCGGGCAAACAAAGTAGGTAATGAATGGTTCGTCGAGCGCAGACGGAAAGAAGGGAAAGAAAAAAAGAAAAGAAAAAAACCTAAACAACTGTAATACCCCACTTTCCATCTGCAGGCTCGCGGCTGCACTGCACTGGACAGGGAATAGCAGTCATGCCCCCCAGCTTCCTGCAGGAGGTCGTAGGCCGCAAGAGAGCGGAAAGGGACCGGACCAGACCCTTTTGTGTTGCTCGACGCTGATCCCCGCGCCTCTGCTGACGAAAGAATCCCATACGGTTACTGGTCAGAAGTGCGGTTATCCATGGAGGGGTGAGCCACTTGGTTGCTTGGGGATGGAGACGGGGCACTTGGAAGGCCTCGCCCCCTGGGGATTAGCACTGCTAGTGCGATGTATAGATTGTGAAGTGGGAGGTGGGATTTCCCGCCTGCGGTACCCTGACTTGGCATTCGTACACGCGAGCGAGCTACGAAGGACACAACTGCGACGACATCCTAGCGCATACCGCATTAGGGATCAAGTGCCAATGGCGAGCGCGAGACGCGAGCAAAAATGGTCGAGATGCATTGCGGCAATGGATGCCGTGTGTCTCGGGTACTTTGTACAATCGAGTGCGATGCCCAGGAGACGCTGGTCTGGCTTGTATGGTGTCGCGTGTCTCCTACGTCTCTCAGGGCTCAAGGCTCTGCGAGCCGAAGGCGATTCCCTGTTGCTGGGGCAAAATAAGAAAAAGCAGTTGGTCCGGGCCAAGCGATGCAGCGGGCAGGCAGTGTGGCAGGGAGGAAAATGTCGTAAGTGGGGTTAGCCGGCGTAATGCTTTGAAAGGCTCCGAGGTTGTCAAGACCGTCCGTTGTCGGCAGAGGCGTTTACTAGGGTATTCTGTAGTGGTAATAGCGAGTCGGTGAGGGTGGTGTGAAAAAAAGCAGGGGTTCTCGCTGTAGCCCGGTGGTGTGTACAGATAATCCGACCAGGAGCAGATGATGATGCTCTTCTAAGAATCCGCCTCAAAGTAAAAATAAAAAAAGATGGAACGGAAAAAAAAGAAAAAAAAAAAGGGCAGAAGAGTCGAGAAGACCGAAGTCGCCCCCCCCGCCATTGCCATGACGTCCAGTTTTTGCCGGTGGGGGCCTCTTCTTCCCCGGCGGCGTCTGGCCGATTTCGCCGAAGCCGGGGCCGAGCATCGGGGAAAGTGCGACAAAGCTAAGTTATCAGATCGAGGTGGCTGCGCAGGGATGACCTTTGCTTGTGAGCGCCAGCGAAGAGCAGCGACAACACAACTGCCCTCCGGAACTCTGTGTCGCGGGCGGGCCCACCGCCCCGAGACACACACACACGCGCATTGCGAGATGGGAAACACACGACGAGACCGAAACCTCACAGGCAATATCTAATGCATTGAGATCGCAGAAACGCCAGGTTTGGGCGGTGGTGGTTGCCTAGGAGCTCACCGAGAAGACTGATTGGACGGAACCCCACCAATCAACTGCTTGATTGCCGATGTTAGCCGGTACTTTTACCCGTCCCTGCGGAGTGTGTGTGTGTGGTGTGCGTGTGCGCGTGTGTCTCATCTCTCTCTCTCCCTCTCTCTACTGAGTGGACTCGAATCCAAGATAAAAGACAGGCGGCGGCGATGGCGTTTCCCTAGCCAAAGCTTACCCCAGTTCAAGAGATAAGATGATGTAACAGGCCAAACGTCACGAGTCCCCTGTGTCTCTGTTCGCCTGTTATGCCGTTGGACCTAATCAATAGCGCGAACGTGAGACGGTCGATGCGGCGTCACAGGACGGATGCTGGGGCCCGTCTGAGCAGAACGATAGCAAAAAGATAAATGAAAAAATCAACCGTAGCCGTACCTCCGTGCCTTGTTGGAGGACCTCGTTTTTACTCATCTCCAATCTTCCGGCCAAGAATCGGCACCGGACCGCCGATGGCCCGCAATGGCCCTCTTTCGCCTGAGTGCCCGAGATAGGAAGGAGCGGGGTGGGCCCCAGTGAAAGCACCAGAGCCGTTCAATCAGGTTTCTTTGCCAGTCGGCGGCAGCCGATCGGCAAACCGCACTGACTGATTGATGCTGATAATGATAACATGGACGAAAGCACGCAATGTTTGTAGTGTAGCAACTCAACTCTCAACTCTGTTTCAACGACATCTCGGGCCAGAACGCGCAGAGGCAATTTGCTGTCAAAGTGCTTTCACCATGGCAAACGAGTAAGTAGCGCCCTCAGTCGCATGCCTCGTCATCCTCGTGATCTAGGAGTCCTGGTCTAAGCTGGCGTGGCTGAGCATGGCCCGCAATGATGCAACCATCATCGTCAGCCACACGCGTCTCATCCGTCCTCCTCCTCCTCCTCCTCCTCCTTCTCATCACTCGAAAACCATAAGTCCAAGCCACGCGCGCGCGCACATACACACACACACGAGAGATAGGTAGCCATACTAACACAAGCTCAGAAAGCGCAGCGACGAAAAAATGTCTAACGAGCGGACGCCGCTCATCACCAATGTCTACATTGGTGCGCCGCCCCGCCGTTATCCGAATCATGTCCTTCGTCGCTTTTGCACCATCGCCCTCTCATCCACCCTCATCCTCTGGTCCCTCTGCTTTGTAATCGCCCTCTTCCTCGACGAGCCCCCTCGCCACCACGGACACCACCATCACGGCTGGGCCTGGTCCAACAGCATCAACCGTGCTCCCATCACCCATGAGGAGGTGCAGAATATCCTCTTCGAGGTGCCCTCGTCTGAGAAGGCCGAGGAGTGGAGCAAGTATTACACGGCTGGGCCTCACCTTGCGGGCCAGAACTACTCTCAGGTATGAAGTCGAATCTATCATCTTCAAGGAACTAACTCACTTACACTCTTCAACCAGGCTCTGTGGACCAAGGAAAAGTGGGAGTCGTGGGGCGTCCAGTCCAGCATCGTCTCGTACGACGTCTACCTCAACTACCCCATCGACCACAGCCTCTCCCTGCTCTCAAAGTCCAAGGACGATGAAGAGTCGTCCTGGAAGGTCGACTTCAAGGCCGCTCTCGAGGAGGACGCCCTCGAGGAAGACCCCACCTCCGGCCTGGAGAACCGCGTGCCCACCTTCCACGGCTACTCCGCCAGCGGCAACGTGACCGGCTCATTCGTCTTCGTCAACTACGGCACCTACCAGGACTACGAAGACCTCGTCAAGGCCAACGTCAGCCTCGAGGGCAAGATTGTCATTGCCAAGTACGGCGGCATCTTCCGCGGCCTCAAGGTCAAGCGCGCCCAGGAGCTCGGCGCCATCGGCGCGCTCCTGTACAGCGATCCCGGCGACGACGGCAAAGTCACCGAGGAGAACGGCTACGAGGCTTACCCCAACGGCCCTGCCCGCCACCCGAGCGCCGTCCAGCGCGGCAGCGCCCAATTCCTCAGCCAGCGGCCCGGAGACCCCACCACCCCCGGCTACCCCTCCAAGCCCGGCGCGCCCCGCGCCCCCGTGGACGACGCCACCCCCTCCATCCCGTCCATCCCCATCTCCTACGCCGACGCCCTCCCCATCCTCAAGGCTCTCAACGGCCACGGCCCCCCCGTGACGGACTTCAACAAATACTGGAACAGGAACCTCGGGCTCAAGTACAAGGGCGTCGAGTACAACATCGGCCCCACCCCCGACGACGTGGTGCTGAACCTCTACAACGAGCAGAACTACACCACCACCCCCCTGTGGAACGTCATCGGCATCGTCAACGGCACCATCCCCCACGAGGTCGTCGTCGTCGGCAACCACCGCGACGCCTGGATTGCTGGTAAGTCGAGCCCGTCGTCGTCGTCAGACGATCCATCTGCATTGGGCACGAGCACTGACACGAAGCAAGGTGGCGCCGGCGACCCCAACAGCGGCTCCGCCGTCCTCAACGAGGTCATCCGCGGCGTCGGCGTCGCCCTCGCCAGCGGCTGGAAGCCCACGCGCACCATCGTCTTCGCCAGCTGGGACGGCGAGGAGTACTCCCTGATCGGCAGCACCGAGTGGGTGGAGGAGTACCTCCCCTGGCTCTCGGCCGCGTCCGTCGCCTACGTCAACGTCGACGTCGGCGTCCGCGGCCCCAACTTCAACCCCTCGGCCGCGCCGCTCCTCCACCGCGTCCTCCGCGAGGTCACCCAGCTCGTCCCGTCCCCCAACCAGACGGTCCCCGGCCAGACGGTCGGCGACGTCTGGGACGGCCGCATCAGCACCATGGGCTCGGGCTCCGACTTCACCGCCTTCCAGGACTTCGCCGGCATCCCCTCGCTCGACTTCGGCTTCGGCGGCGACAACGGCGAGGCCGTCTACCAGTACCACTCCAACTACGACTCGTTCCACTGGATGAAGGAGTTTGGCGACCCGGGCTTCGTCTACCACCGCACCATGGCCCAGATCCTCGGCCTCGTCGTCGCCGAGCTGTCCGACGTGCCCGTCATCCGCTTCAACGCCACCGACTACGCCGACGCCCTGGACTCCTACGTCGACCAGGTCGAGACCAAGCTCCTCCTCGCCGACGACCCCGACGCCGAGCCCGCCTCGGACGAGGAGCTCTTCCGCGCCCGCGCGAGCGTCGTCGCCGCCGACGCCGACGTCCGCGGCTCGCCGTCCCGCTTCCGCGCCTCCCTGCAGGTCCTCCGCACCTCCGTCGCCGTCCTGCGCGCCAAGGCGGAGAAGCTCGACGACACGGCCGCCTGGGTCGACTGGGAGCTCAGCGCCGGCATCCCCTGGTGGAACCTGCTGCGCCGCATCAGGGTCGCCCTCGCCTTCGTCCGCGTCAACAAGGCCTACAAGGGCTTCGAGCGCCACTTCCTCTACCCCGCCGGCCTGGACGGCCGCAGCTGGTTCAAGCACGTCGTCTTCGCGCCCGGCCTTTGGACCGGGTACTCTGGAGGTTAGTACTTCCCACAAAAGTCTTTTCTTGTATTCGCTTCACTTTTCCGCGAACAAATGCTGATCCGCGACTACAGCCGTCTTCCCCGGTCTGCAGGAGAGCATCGACGCCAAGGACTTCGACAACGCCCTCAAGTGGGCCGGCATCGTCAACGAGTGCATCGCCTCCGCCACCAAGAGCATCTAACGACAAGCTTGGTCGGTGACGCCCCCCGTCGTCCGGTTCACTGAAACACCCATCATCCTCCCCCAATCTCCTTGGTTTTTGGTGACACCGCTTGTTGGAAAACCTCTCTTCTTTATTCCATAGCTTTTTTTCAGCCGAAAAGATCCATCTCCTCGTACACTCGCAAATAGTACATCAATCAAATGCATATCTCGTGAAAAATGTAAAGCGTTTTGTGGGAAGGGGAGGAACCCCTCCGAACCGAACTCGGTGGACGTGAGAAGAACCGGGGGTTTCGGGATACGACCCGCCATGGTCTATACACTTGCACCGTCATCATGGAACGTGAAATGGAGCGCATGTTCATCGGCCGATATGTATCAGCATTTGATCAATGGCTTCTGTGCCTCTATCGCCTCGGCTATTCATACAATCACACATCACAGATTCTCTCCCAACAAGAGCGCTCTCTACGCTCCCCAGACGGTCTCACGGCCCGCGCGCTTAAAACTTGTAGACCTGCTCCGGCTTGTAGCCGAGCTCCTTCAGAGCGCCGACCAGCTCGCCCTGGTCCTTGGGGCTCTTCTTGTTGCCAGAGATGGCGTTCATCATGCCGGGGGGGCCGCACACGAACACTTTGATGTTCTCGCTCTTGGGCTCGGGGAGGACCTGCTTGAGGAGTTCCTTGGTGATGAAGCCCTTGTTGCCGACCCACTCCTTGGGCGGCTTGTCGAGGACGTAGAAGGCGCGGAAGCGCTGAGGGTACGTGTTCTCGAGCTCGGCGAACTCCTTCTTCAGCAGGATGTCCTCCTCGGTGACATTGCCGAAAATGAGGGTGACCTTGGTCTTGTCGTCGGGGTTGTTGAAGATGGCGCGCGCGAGCTGGTACATTGGCGTGATGCCCGTGCCGCCGGCGACGAGGGCGATGTGGTCGTGCTTGTTGGGCGACCAAGGGTACTTGGGCAACGGGCCCTTGAAGTCGAGCCGCTGGCCGGGGGTCATGTCGTGCATGTGCGTCGACATGGGGCCGTTGGGGTACTTCTTAACGAGGAGCTCGATGTAGCCCTTCGCGTCTGCGTAGCTGTTAGTCTGAGAAGGGGGGATTGGGGACGCAGACGGGTCGTCAAGAAGGGATCCAGTGAGGGGGGGGCAGACTCACCCTCGTCGCTGGTGGGCGTGTAGGGCCTCAGCGTAGCCTTCTCGTCCTCGGGGCCCTTGTACTTTGTCAAGACGGCGCTCGCGACCTCGAGGCCGGAGACCATATCGTCCTCAGGCAGCTTGAAGCGGAACTTCTTGGTGTTGTGGTTGACGATCTCGACGTCGTCGAGCTTGAGCGACACGAAGCCCTGGTCGCCGCCGGTCAGCGCTTTTTTGGGCGCCGCACCAACGGCCTCCTTGACCTTGGCCTCGGCCTTCTGGGCGCCCGCGGGGGCAGAGCCGGACAGGAAGTAGTAGGCGCCGCCCGCGACGGCGGCCGCGGCGCCGGCGTACAAGGCCGCGTTCGAGCCGCCTGTTTTGGTGGGCTCAGTGGCATAGCGGCGGGCTTGCTGTTACGATGGATTCTGGTTAGTTCTGGTGATTCAGTCTCTGGTAGTTCAGTTTGGGGGGGGGGGACAGCAGCGAGGCAGGGAATGAGCTGAGCATCTTACCAGCTTCAGAGGCTGCGCGGCCCGGAAAGCAGATCGAGCAAACATTGCGATGGAGGGCTCGATTGAGATTTTCAAGCCGTTGAGAATCGTTCAATTGATTGGCGTCGAGGGAGAACAGAGGTGGAGGTTGATTGGGAAAGCCTGATTTGTTGCCGGGAAGCTTGCGTAGATTTGGATCCGAGACAACAGCTCTAAAGCCGGGCAACCCGCAAAGCTCTCTCTCCCTACCTCTCTATCCGGTCGGGGGGTGGGGGCATTGCATGACGTAAAATGTCACGTGAGTCCACCCAAGCTCCTTCTCGGTGCCTGGACCTCCGTTGGCCGGACCGGAGTGATAACCGCGTTGCATTTCTCGACACAATTGCCAACGTGCTCAAAGGGCATTGTTGCGATTCGGTCGCTTGGGACGGTGGTCAGCGTCATAGTATTTTGGGTGAAAAAAATGGGCAAATGCCGAATGCCGAGTATGCTGGTTTGTATCCCCCTCGCACGGGGAAAACCCCGGCGGCGGTCGCGCCCAATATATTATGTACAAGCAAGCAGCTTCAACTTCAAATGCTGAGAGCTGAGCTTAAAAATCCATTCCACATTTCTTGGGCGTTGTGGCCAGATGCCTGGTGCTCAGCCGCCCAGCATTACGGCCTTCCTTCTACATTGAACCCAAATGGGCCCTTCCACGGGGCCATGACCATCCACATTCTTCGTCATCCAAGCTACATGCTGAAAGCGACCGACCAGGGGCTCCTCTCTTTATGTCTCCTGAAATACAACAATACGCCTCTTGATCATCAAAGCGAAATCAGAAACGCTCCTCCCTAACGTTCCTCATAGTACATATTTATGGCAGATGCCCCGAGAAAAGGCATCTGCCGAACAGAAAAATCTAGCCCTCCTCGCACGCTGCGACAAAAGCCTTGCCAGCCTCTCCAACAATATCACCGGTCTGTTTCCATGGCGTCGGACTCTGCGGGCTTCTCGCTGGGAGTCTTGGCCTTTGGCGTGCTCGACCGATCTACTAGTCTGCTCTCTGGAATCGTTTCCGTCAAGGGGCTGATTTGAGAGTCCCTTCTTTTCGCAATCACATCCTGGCTGCCCCGACGCATCGTACCGATGTCCTGGTGCGAAGCCAAAGTAGGGGTGTTCGCCTGGCTGCCACCTCTCTGACCATGATAGTGAACAACTTGGGGAGGGGGTTGTCCAGCCTGGATGCCGAGTTGCTGAGTGGGGTATGGATCCAAGTCTTTGCTGGAAGTAGAGAATGTCGATACCACGGGCTGGTGATAACCATTGGATGAAGACTGGCTGCCGGTTGGTGTGTGACCCTGGGGTTGATGTTCCGCTTGCGTCGGGGTTCCAACGTCATTTGGAGAAGTTGATCCCTCGCCCAGATTTCCGGTGAGGCTATTCATCCCGCCTTCGATGTCACGGAGCAGGCGGACATATTCTTCCGGTACGAGTCCACTCTCCTGCGTCTTTGGATCTTCAGCCACGAGCCAGCCTTGGCCGTGTCGATACGAAACCCATATAATCTGACCCTCCAACAATGGCAATTCGTTTTCGTTTTCTCTCTCAAAGTCGAAAAGGGCAACGGCCTTACCGTGCATCTCCTCGTCAGGTGAGGTAATGGTGAATTGGTAGTCCCGTGAGTATCTGGATTGGTCGTCACCGCGGAAACCCGGCGAGGATGCTGAGCTGGAGTCGTCCGAGTAAGCCTCCTGTTCCGCGTACTGCCGAGGAGGTAGGTCACCCAGCTGGTATGTATGGCTGGAATGTCTCGCATCGTCAGGTGGGTAAGTGACATATTCCCCGCCCGGTCCATTTGCTTCCCCTCCTTGGTTCAGATAGTATCGCTCGCTGCCATCACCGCCGGTTCCGACATAGAAGCCACGCTCTTGCTCATAGAGTGAAGGGTTTAGCACGTCGTTGCTGTTTTCTTGGGAAATTCTTGAGCGGGAGCTTCCGCCAAAGGCCGCAGCAGAAGACTTGTGCTTTCGGTGCCTAGAACTAACAACAGGGCTCGCCAGATCTTCGTCCTCGCTCCACGGTGGGCCGTCTCGAAATTCCATCGGCGGCAGATCACGGGCCTTGCCAAAACCGTCCCAAGAACCGGCATCCCAGGTCATTTTGGGTTCCCAGACGGCGGCAGGATCGGAGAGGCGGCGCGACTCGCTGGCGGGCGTGCTGAGACCAGAAGCAGGATGTGACGGCTCTGGCACGGGACCGTAGTGCATGGGGTGCATCATGGGATATGCGAAATCGCGCACCAGAGTGTAGGGAAGGTTCGAGGTGAAAATTGGGAATAGGTAAGAGGGCGGTCGCGAACGCGACGGGACGGAGCCCGTCGAGTATTGCGACAGGCGATTCTTTGAAGCGTGCGACATTGGTCTCGGTGCGATTGATCGTCGGGTGACCGGTGATGTTATTAGCGGCGGGAGTGGGGGATGGTTCGAGTTGGCGGAGGGAGAAGCTGCAGCAGGTGGGGATGTCGTGGGCGAGGAGTTTTGTGACAAGAGCGTGGTCATCCTGAGATTATTGCAGACGTTGGGGAGCCAGCATGAGGATGACAAGACACTCGATTTGCAGATCCGACGGCCTCGTACCAAGCCACGCAGCAAATTCTTCGCAGAACAGCCGACCGTGGTTTGCCGGCGACAATTGAAGGGCAAGAGGGGTTATGATTGCTAAGAAGCCAGTGCCAGGCAACAGCCGCAGTGAGTACAAAGGTATGCGCAGGCGTAATCGAGGGTTGTACTGCGCCGCCAGAGCAGAGCGGGTTGGCCCAAGTATGCGGGCTGCTGCGAGGACCGTGATTTGAACGAGGCGAAAAAAAAATAACAACTTTGGGTTGAGAAAAGCAGTAGCGGCGGCAAGCAGGCTCGCTCGCAAGGTGTCGCAAAATGAAAGTCGTCGCACGCGACGCTGTGGGTTGGAAATTGAAGAAGGAGCGTCGAGAACGAAAAGCCAAGAGCAAGGGTGCTGTTGGAAGTTGGGCCGCGGGGTCGCTCGGCGTGCAGCAAGAGGAGGGTCGAAGAACGAAGCGGGCCAAATGGTGCAGCGGATGGAAGGAGAAGGATGGAAGAAGAGAAGAAGAACGGAAGTATGGAGGAGTGGAAGAGGAAGTGAGGTTGGGAATAATCCGTCTGGGTTCAGGTCGCTGGCGCTGTTTTGGTGCTGGGCAGCCGCTGCGCAGCGAGAAGAGAGAAAGAGTCCAAGTCCCAGGTCGCTTTGCTGGTGAGATGGCGGGAGGGTGTGTGTGTGGAAAAGAGAGGGACCGCAAACTGTCTAGCACCCGTGTCTGTGTACTACAGGGCAGAACAGGGAGTGGAATACCTACGGCGCGATACCTGGAGAGAAAGACAGAGAGAGAGAGAAGGGGGGGGTGTGGCGGGCAGAGAGAGGATGTGTGTACGTGGGAGTGTGCTGTATCCGGCCCGCAGCTAGAAACGGCCGTCTGTGCCTTTTCGCACCAAAGGCAGCACAAGATTGGACTGGACTGGACCAAAATGGGCTGCAACAAGCTGCCTACCTCAGGTATTGGTCCTGAGCCAAGGACACAAGTATACGTACCCTGATATTGTACTTTTGTTAGAGCACCCTTTCACCAGTGAGCAAGCAAGCTACAGAATCACCCCTCGGGAAGGGTTGCACGAGGGAGCCAGCGGGCGGACCACTTACTCATCGGCTATCCCAAGGTACTTGTAACCTTGAGAAGGAAAGTTCAGGGACGCAAAGAACAGACACTTCGACCCCCAAACGCACCGGGACTGCACCTTGCTGCCTCTAAGCGCGTCGCGCAGTGATCCTACTGGCTGTTGGCTGGAAATGGCAGGAAGGGGTGGAGGGGTGTTGATGGAGTGAGAAGCGAGGAGGGAAAGGAGGGAATGGGACGGTGGGGAGAGGCGCAGATGTCTCTGTAAGATAGAGAGAGAGAGAGAGAGAGAGAGTGTGTGTGTGTGTGTGTGTGTGTGTGTGTGAGCGCGCGTCAGAGTGAGAGGAAGATGTGTTGGGAGGTGAGGGGGCGGGAAAAGAGAGGAGAGAAAGAGGATCACAGCAGAGAGAAGAACGGTGACAACAGCAGCAGCAGCAGAAACAACACCACCAGCAGGGACACAGCTACAAGTTGGGGTGTTAGGCAAGCACGCAAGGCAAGGTACGAGAAGGGAGGGAAAGAGGCGAAGAGAGGGGTAATTAGAGGGCGGGATTCGGACAGGATTTGGACCTCGCTCGTTCGCTTCCCTTCTTTCTTTCTTTGCTTCTTTGCTTCCTTCCTTCTTTCTCTCAAAGAAAACAAACAAAAACAGCAAATGACAGAAACAGAAAGAGACGCCCTGGAACCGAGTCAGCGCCAGCTTCTGCAATCGGCAGGACGAACTACACTATGGAACTTGCCGCCACACCTGGGTAGCAGCACATAGTAGATCTGAACTGGAAGGGTATATCCTCCGTTGTGGTCGTGGGTAACAATATCTGGAGACTTGTCTGGGAAGCGGATGCTTTGCGGCTCGTTCTCGCAAGGGGGGGGGTGGCGGTCACGGCTTTCAGCCCAATATGGAAGGCCAGGCGAAAGCAGCGATATGCTGATAAATACAGTAGGGTACCTAGGGCAAGTAAACAGACAGAGCAAGAAACAACCTGGAGAGGTGCAGGTCCAGATGCGGGCGAAGTCTCGAGTAGAGGCATGGCTCATGTATCCCGGATACGCATTCGCGCAGCTGCTGCCTTGCGAGATGGTACTTGATCATGTATCCGTACTCGCAGTGTCTTCACTTTTCCGGCTGCCGCTAATTCAACAGATTTAGTCACCCTCTCTATCCTCTCCCCATTTCCAACGGTTCCATCACCCGCCGGAGCGTAGGTACTCCCCCCCCACAACGGTCCATCACAGAATCCAAAAGGAAGAAGCCTGTCGAACAGCACAGGGCTAGAGCGGTACCCAGCGTGGTTGTTGGTCCACCAACGGCTGCTGTCAATTAAAAATTCGACACTGACCACTTCAACACCGGCCGGCGCAGATTCCCGTTCAGGTCGCACCATGGTCCGATACTGGCCGGCCCACAGCTGATTAGCGAGGACGTCCCTGGCGCAAATCGCAGGATCTCCAGACTGGTCACCCACTGACGTAAAATTCGCCCTCATGGTTCGAACCATAACGATGGGAATCTTTGCGTACGGGCGCCAATCACAAGGAACTGGAACTGCTCATAATAAAAACTAGTGTGAACTACCTATGCGTACGTTGCGAACAGACGGAACCGGAAGAGATGGCAAGGATCAGCATCGAACCCCATGCCATAGCCGTCACCTATATTACTCCAATATCCCCTTCATGCCCAAAGGTATTGGACTCGGACATACATCCAAGACCTTCCTACACAATGGTGCCGCATGCTACCATCAAGCTCTATACCCAGGAAATTTCCCATCCGTGCAGTCTTTTTGCCCGAGAGCGGACAGCCTAAAGCACAAACAGCCAGCGGTTGGTTAGCCAAGCACCATCCAATTAGCTGAATCGTCCCGAACATCAGTGCCAACCGTGGGGCAACCCGCTAACAGATGGATGGGTTAGTCGAAATTGCGTTTTCCTTCCCAGTCCACAGGGTGGAAATAGGCATGGTGAAACTGCAACGCTGATCCATGGTCTCCTTGAAGCTCCTGGTTTTGCCATCAACTAACTGCCCGTGGCCCCACGCAGAAAAGCAGTCGCTGGTGTTTCTGGTTATTACATGGTGGGGGATGGGCAGGAAATGATCCGGCGGCTCGAGTGTCGTTGACGAACCTCAGCCCTCGCCTGTCAACAGTTCCAGCCGGGCTACTGCCATTGACGTTGGCCCATCAGTTTTCTTCTCGCACGAATGCATCTGGAGAACGGCAGCGACAGCGGCAGCGGCAGCAGCAACCATGCAAAGCACTGAAGGGATGCGACGGACCATTGGATAGCCTGAATAGGACTAGAGCGAGCGGGAAGCGTGAGCGCTGCATCAAGCTCGCCACAGCGCAGGGTGGGTTTACAGCTCAGCCGTCGACCCAAAAGAAAGACAGGTGTTCCGATCAGACCCATTCTGCTCTTAACCAAGGGTAGCACCATACAGGTGCCCCTAACACTGGACTGATGGGCTGACCGCAAACCCTTGTGTGAGAGAGAGAGGTCTAGCCCGTCAACGCTCCGAGGACCAGAGTCGTCAGGGTCCATTTCGCTGGCCCAGCTTTATTGTGGCTTCTACTGGAGAGCCTGCGAGTGAGGTACGACCTGTACTACCACGCGTGACAAGGACGTGTGTACATATGTGCACGTCTCGCCGAGGGCGGACAAATGTCTCCAGCCGAGACTCAAGACTCTAGGTAGACGCATCCGCCGTCAAGTCGCCTCATTCAATGGCTGTTCTATTTCTGGGCCGTGTGCGCTGCACACGGCATCTGCAGCTGGGCTGCTTGGAGTTGTTACTGATTGGTGCCCTCGTCGCTGTCGTTTGTTTCAGAATCTGCGAGCGCCTAACAGCCAATCACATGGGCGGACTCGGAACAGCCACGTGAGATGACTACCTGGTAGGTAGCGTGGACCTGGAGGTTGGTTGAGCCATACGAGCCTCAGGCAGGGAAAAGGGTCGTGCGATCCCTGTCTGCCTTTCATGGGCCGACGTTCAGCCGAAAAGCGAGCTGCCTGCCTAGGTTATTTTCTCCAGCCATAAAGAACGTCATTGCGATTCTGGTAAAACTTTTCCTTTCATCAACAACACTCGTCGGCTTTGGAGCTTTCAAAGCCACGACTGGCAACGTTGAACTGAAGATAGGTATTGGGTTTCACGCACCCTCGAGGAGGCAAGGACAAGATAGATATTTTACTCCCACACATTCACGAATTTGGTTCGATCAATTCCTCTCAAAAGGTAAGGCAAAACTCGAGCACAAATATGCCTTCGAGCAACCTCGCATGATGAGTCTTTTATTATTGGAGCTGTCTAAATCCCCATGTTGACACACTTTATACCGTATACGCTTTTTGTCTGATATCGCGATAAACCTGATTTGCAGTGGAAAGCATTTGAATATGTCGGGATTCTTGGCTAATTCAAGACACAGATCAAAATTATCCCCCCAAACGACCGGCAGACGAACGAGCCACGCCCGCCGCGATTTCGAGTGACTAACCAACAAGCCGCGGTTTTCCTTTTTTTTTTTTTGTGTTTTGCCCTTCTCCGGCCCCACTTTCTTCCTTCTCTTCGTTTATTGACTGCTGCCCATCGATACCCATTCGAAGCTCGTAGAGCTCGATCCGTCTCCAAGAACCCCACCATCATCGTTACTTTACGTGCAATTGTCACCATACCCTCTGCAAACATCACGGGCATAATGGAGGTCGTGAATGGTACTGGCGCCGCGCAGGCTGCAGCTGCGACAGCAGCGGCGGACGCGACAACGCCTAACAACGGCAGTGAGTCTGGGACTGGAGACTTCAAGCTCAAGTTCTGCACAGTCTGTGCCAGCAACCAGAATAGGTACGTGAGGCTTACTGCCCTGCCCGTCAACACCAACCTACCGTCGCAGCAGCGCCGTATGCTTTCTTCGCGTCAGCGGCGCAGTGAACAACGGTCTAACCTAGTCATTTTCCCACAGATCAATGGTTTCCCACCTTCGACTTGCAAACGCAAACTACCCCGTCATCTCCTTCGGCACCGGGTCCCTCGTCCGTCTGCCTGGTCCCTCGATTACGCAGCCCAATGTCTACCACTTCAACAAGACATCATACGACTCAATCTTCAAGGAGCTCGAGTCGAAGGACCCGCGGCTCTACCGCGCCAATGGCGTCCTCAATATGGTCGACCGCAACCGTCATGTGAAATGGGGCCCCGAGCGCTGGCAGGACTGGCAGATTGGCATGCCACGCCTCAACCACACCGAAGACCGCGGCAGCGTCGGCGTCGAGGGCGGTGTTGTTGACATCGTCGTCACCTGCGAGGAGCGCTGCTGGGATGCCGTCATCGACGACCTCATGAACCGCGGCGCGCCCCTAAACCGCCCCGTCCACGTCATCAACGTCGACATCAAGGATAACCACGAGGAGGCCAGCGTCGGAGGGCGCGCCATTCTCGACCTCGCAAACTCCCTGAACACCGCCGCCGTTGAGGAGCGCGAGGCCGTTGGCGCCGCCGCGTTCGACAGCGGCAGCGCTTCTAGCCGTGCGAGCTTCGACGAGAGGGTTCCGGATATCCTGGCCGCGTGGCAGGATCGGTGGCCGCATCTGCCGGCTGTTTGGACATTGGCTTGGTTTTGAGCGGGTGTTGGGAGCCAGACGGCAGGTTGGGAAAAGCTTTTTTTGTCGCTTACATGAGGGAACGGACCGAAGCGAACGACACATCACATCGGCCCATTCATCCCTTGCGGGGCTCCTGCAACATATTGATATCACCGATCCGAGCGACGAACAGGCTTGTGATGTCAACGTCGATATCAATACCAGAGCTCTTTGTCCGGCTCCGACCCACGAGTCGGCTTGCGGTGTCCAAGGACGATGCATGTTACAGTCCAGAAGGACCGTGTAAAGTGAACATGGGGAAGCTGGAACAGGAATCCAGCTTGCGCCTTTATTGACCAGCCGTCTATGTGGGAGTCGAGAGATACCACTATCGAGCGAGGAAGCACCAGGGTACTGCTGGGTGTAGTCGGCATGCCTTGGGGTGGCAGCAGAGGTAAAACGATAGCTGGCGGGTCAGGAACAGCGACAAGGAGGCGTCGAGTGTTCATTGTTGACGGGGAGCCCTTTGAGACGTGCCACATGTGGTTGGTGTCGTAGGTGCGATTCATGGAGAGAGACGGAGCACGGAGCATGTTCCAGAGCAGCTCCTCCGACTGGGGAGCAAAGCTCGGGGAGAGGACCAGACAAACGAACTATAACGACGAACATGAACAATAACCATCCTTGATGAGTTCCTAATCCTGCCGCGCATCACCTTCTCATTGCACGGTTCATCATTTTTTTTTTTTGTGGTTTCGACCTGACGAACCCCAGAGAACGGTTCCACAGCGTTTCGCTACCGTCTGTTAACCCCAGAAGCCATGTGAGGCCGCGTTTCGAGCTCAACCTCGGTCGAGGCAAGTTTCAAATCGCGAAGCCCCGGGAAGGAGCGGATGCATGCACGGTCGGAGCCCCCGAACCTGCTGCGGCGTTGACCGTTAACCGTTGACCGTTCGCCCCCCCCCCCCCCCCCCCCCCCCCCCCCCCACACACGAGAGATTCGACGAAGAGGGAACAGATTCGAGACTCGGTATGCAAAAGGCCAACGGCGCGGCATGTATGGGGGGGGAGCAGCAGTGCGGCTCCGTGGTGCGACTCCCGCCGTTGTGGTCGCGTGTTTGGTCTTCCTCCTTTAGAGCTGGTTGCTGGTCCGTGAGCTTGTGTCAAATGTTTGATAAAATTGCCGCGGACGGTGACTGGCGTTTGGGGGGGGGGTTAGTGAACTAGGAGGAGAGGCTATTGGGCGTGACCCTCCCCCCCTTCCTTTCTTCCTTTTCTTCTTTCTAGGAGATATCCGTACAGCTCACCGGTACACGTCTGGCCCGACAGGGAAGCAAGGCTGTGTGGTATGGTTTATGAAACGACTGCGATTTTTGAACATGGACCCGTCGCATATTGGGATAAGGGGAGAATTTGAACGTTAACATCATTGCATATCACAAGGGGGTCAGGAATGCTTGGGCCGGTGGGGCGCGGCCTCACGCGAGCCGCGTAAAATGGGCATTATACGGAGTAACACGCGGAAGGGGAAAAAAAGAGAGAGAGAGAGAGAGAGAGAGAGAGAGACTTTACAGAACCAGGTCAAAAGTCTGTTTACAGCGATAAGGACAGCCAATCAAAAGCTACAGCGGATGGCTAAGGCATAAGGCCTTTGTGGCGCACTGTGAAGTGACCTCGAGCTATTAATGGGTCCTCTCTTCGACTCTTCCTTGGGTTATCCTTTTTGCTGTAAACAAACTTTTGACCTGGTAATGTACTTATCATGCAGTTTGTATCATGGCCGACTCGCTTCCTGTGCATTTTCTTGCATCGCTCACTTCTCTTGCTGCCCGCCCCCCAAAGTCGGACAAAGGGCTGATGCGGTCTGAAGATGCCATGTTCCACGTCGCGCCCAGAGCCTCACCTCACGGCTAGACGTCGCCCCTCCCCATCCGCTTCCTCCCCACTTGGAACCCGGGCATGGAGTGGTCGGCTCGGCAGGGAAACCCTCAGAGGCAGCCGAGTCGGGGGTCATGCTTGAATCCCGGGTACGGGATGCCCGCGAAAGTGGTGTACAGACAGCCGATCACCGACATCAGGGTGATCGGCGTTTGTGCCCGAAGGCTCGAGGCGCTTGCTTTGTGACGGGGGATCCCTCTTCGCAACAGCCTACAAGGGCCAAAAGGGTCGAGCCTGTGGTCTTATTTTATTTTTTTATCCAAGCAAATGTAGGAAAGTGCAGGGCGGTCCAGACGAGGCGTAATCTTAGCGGCAATCAAACGGCGCATGGGGCCTGGGCAAAGAGAACCGGTCGAGGCTCCGACACCGACTGCGGCTGGACGGGGGGTTGGGTGATTTTACAAGGGGCATCCATTTTCTAGAAGCCCATTCAGGAATGAACTCTCGATGGGATCCGGGTATTCTAGTTTATTCGTACGGCACCGACCGCACTGGAAACTGCATCCTACCCTACCCTGGACTGCGGCGCTGACAGTCTCTTGGTGCGTTGATCACAGCAGCCACTGGAAGCAAGGCCAAGAGTCTGGGCAGGATGCTAAAGCCAACCCGCATCCGCGTCCGCGGGCACCAAAAAAGGGCCAAGGCGAACGACAAGCAGCTGCTGATGTGATGTGCAGAGTACGTAGCACACTACTCGTGCGGCAGGCAGTATGAACCGTTCGTCAGCGAGTCGTCAGCGAGAGAAGGGGGGGAGCATATGGCCCGTCTTTTTCGCTCACCTCGACAACGGCATGTCATGGGCACGGAACCGGTCATGCTGAACCCACTACTCGCGCAGGGACGCAAGCAAATCGCATCTCCACCATGCTTAAAAGCCATCCATGTCAGCCGGGGGGTTCCAAAGGGAAAAGGGAAAGGGCACGTCCGCATGGCCAATGCACAACGGCGAGGCCCCATGTCGTTGTCTCCAGATCCTGTCCATTTCCCATGCAGACAGACACTGCCACCGTTGGGCGACAGGCCAGGTCCCTGACGAAGATCCACCCTTTGGAATTTGCATGCTAGCGCGCGCCAGTGACAGAGAAGCAATAGCCGGGGGTTGGGCTGCGCCATCGGTGCAACGGTGGTTAACGTATTTGCTCAAAGCAGGGGAGAGGCTGCATTGGTCGTCAAGATCTGGGCCCTATATGATAGCTAAGTGTGGTGCAGGCACAGGGTCGCATAAGGGACGGGTACCTGGGAAAGGATGGGCGATGCGCGGAGGCACACACATGAACTAGCTAGCTAGCATGAGAGGACTCGATGACGAGATCGAAAGGGGAACGGGCGGTTCAAGGGAAGTTTACACTGGATCGATTGGAGACCACATGTGGATGGATGGATGAATGAACGAACGCACGCGAATCGTTCCCGTCACGGAGCGGTACGTACTGTACATGTCGAGGGCAACAACGTTAAAGTGGCAGTCGGCATTGGTTCATTCCTGCCAATACCCGCGCAGAGTAGTAGCGAAACCCACACATCCTGGCAGGAGCTCAGGGGTACGCTGGCTTGAGAGGGAGAAGATCGTGGATGGGGGGGGGGGGATCCGGATTGTGCCTATTTCTTTCTCGGTGCGCTTCGTTCCCTCCCCCCCCTTCTCCGTTCCTATCATGATCCCGTAGGGCTCGGTCCTGCGTGTCTCGTGTGCCTCAAAGCAAAGCCCTCATCCGACTGCCCGGACGAAGGAAGGGTTCAGAAGCGCGAACGGATGCTGAGGGCGGCTTATGCCGCGTTCCAAGCAAGCAAGCAAGCGAGCAAGGAAGCTGGAGGCCTAACGTTGCAAGCAAGGTTCATACATTGTACATTGGAAAGAGTTTGAAGTCTGGGACCATGCGATGCCTGGGCCTTCTCTTTTCGCCCGTCTCCACCCAGCATTAGCTTGTTTTGACCGGTCTCTGGCTTTGTAAGAGTCCAACGTCTTGTCGGCCCATGTGAAGGCAGTTTGCTCGCTTAACTTCAAGTTGAGTCAATTCGGGTTGCGTTCTCGAGGCCCGATATGGGGAAATAAGAAACATAGGTTTGAAGCTTGCTTGTTTGCCGGGTAGCCGCTGGATGCTATGATGACATGGCACCACCCACCGGCGTACATAGTAGGCCAGCATACGGATAGGATAGTATCTGAGGGAACTTACAAAAAACAGTCAAGAAGTAAAAAAAAACCAACCGAGTGGTTTCTTTACCACTGCGTCATTCATCGCAACCATGGCCAGATTCTTGGTTTTCCAGGTTCGGCATTCTTGCCGGATATCGTGCCTTGGTTGCTGCTCTTCATGCATGTACGGATAGGATACTCTTTGCACATACGGCCACCGACCATTGCTCTCGATATGGCCAAGGATAGATAGGAAATCATATGGGCGCCATCAGGCAGGCATCTGGACCAGACACAAAAGAGGAAATGGGCATCGCTATATGAGCAAGGCCCTGTTTTCCATCAAATCAATATGGACATCAACATGTGCACAACTGCCAGGGCATTTCGTGTTGCGAGACTCATTACAACAGCGGCTGTTCTCCAGTGTCATTTCCCCTCCTCCACACCCCCTGCACCCCCCTGTCCTTCGCCTTCCCTTTCGCTCCCTTCCCTGGCTCTAGCCTCTAGGTCCCCAGTACGTGCCAATCCATGATTCCATTGCAGTTGCGTGCCAGCTCCAGCACCCAGATCAATCCATTACCGCCGCCAAGTTCCTCCTCTCATTCCCGTCACAACCGTGCACAAAATACTCCGTATAAACACACATATACATACACACGCAAGGTACCTACCTAATTTACCATCCCACGGCGTCCACATTGCAGCACATACCTCCCGGTCCAAATCCCCGTAGCAGCACTAACTGAACTCTCGCTAGCGGCCTAGATCTTAGTGTACTCCCCCCCCTTTTTTTCTTTTGCCCTTTCAACCCCCCTCCCCCCCCCCGAGCACCTGTTCTTCTCCCGGTCCGTCCATTGGCCAAGGCGTCCCAGCCAGTCAGTCACCTTGACGTTTCATGCCTCACCACCTCCGTCGCGGGTTCTGCTCTTGTTCTGCTCTCCGCGCGCTACCCTCAACCTTTCTTTTACGCTACTTTGCTCTATTCAGGCTCTGCTTTGTCCTTGTTTTTGCAGTCTGTACCTGACTACTTACTGGTGGCTGCAACATTTCGTCCCATTGCTTCTTTGCGGCATTTGCTTTTTTCCCTGCATCCCCTTTCGTCAACCTACTGTGTACCGCTTCCGAATATCCCCATTCGACCCGGCATCCTCCCGCCAGCCCTGTCATGCCGTGTCGCAATTCCGGTCCAATCTGAACAAGAGCAGCCACGCAGGAACCCTTTTTTTTCCTCCTTCACCCCCCATCGCGCCACCCCCGAGCGAGACATCGACACCGCCAGTTGACGCATTCCTCGACCATTTCCACCTTGAGACATAACCTTCAGCCGACGGGGGACGAGAACACAACGGAAAGAGAGAAGGAAAAAAGAAGAGAAAAAAAGGTTTCTGCGACACACACACACAGTACGTGTTTGGTCTGACTTTGGAGGTTTGACCCAGTCTTGGGTACGAGCGTATTCTTCCTTGGATTAGGATCCCGTCACACACCCGCCAGCAGAGAAGAGTGTGCAGCAGAGTGGAACAAGAAAAAGGCCCTCTTTGCTACTACCCTCGATCGAATTGAAACGCCCATCCTCCAACCTCGATCTCGACCTCGATCTCGACCTCGACACTCCCTTTGTTCACTGCGCCGCGTCCTCGTTCCCTCTGGGTAGTCAGTCTCCTGCTCTTCACGCGACAGCTCCCTACCCCAACGCATCTCGAGATTTATCATGAACGGTCGCAATGCGCCCCTGTCACCTGTTTCCCTAGGTGGTAGCGAGTGGTCCGTTGGCAAATACCCAAACAACGACGACCCGTACGCAAGCAATCGTGGCAACATCGTTTCGCCCCCGAACTCCGGCGGCCCCAACGGGGCCATGAACGGAGGCTTCCCTCCCGGGCCTCGAAGCGCCAGCGGCCCTTCCCCGCCGCCCTCTGTCGGCCGATCCAGCAACGGCACAAACTTGTATGCGAGGAGTGAGAGCGGGAGGAGCATCCGCGAAGAGCAAACCGAGGGCATACTCGCTGAACACTACGTCGCTCTAAAGAACTATCTGAATGGCGGCCAAGGAGGGAAGCCCACACCCCCGAACAAGGCTCGCGACAAGCTGCTGCGTCTGTCGTCTGTGCAGTTCCTCGAACTAAGTACTGATGTCTTCGACGAGCTGCTGCGGAGGCAATCCCTTAACCGCCGACCTTCGGCCCCCAGCGCCCCCGCTCCCCCCCCTTACCTGCTACCTGAATCCAACTTCCATCCAAAACGCAATCAGGCGAGGCAGAAGCTGTCCTCGCTTGGACCGCCGCGCTTCCGTGATCTCGCGACTGACGTGTTCTGCGAACTGGAGAGGAGGTTTCCCCGCTTTGCTGCTGGAGACATACCCAGAGTGGGCAGCCCCGTATCGGTCCGCTCACAAGCCACAGTCAACGGAAATGGCTACCCTCCCCGGAGTCAAAGTCGGATGCGCCGGCCTTCCGACGCCAGCTCAATGAGGGGAGGTCCACCACCGCCCGACCCCTACGGCGTGCCGCCTTCGCCAGGCATGCCGCCGAATGGCGACTATAACCGTCCGATGCAGAAGCAGTTCCAGAGCAACACAATCGTACCAAACAAGAGCACAATGGTGGAAGAGGACGACGACGGCAGTCCCAACGACGATGACGCCGAAGAGTTTGGCCTTGAACGGACTGCCACAAATCGCAGCAAGAGAAGTGAAGTGACAGAGCGGAGCGCTGTGGCATCAGAGGTGGTCTTTACCCGTCCTATTCCATGTTTCCGGTGGAGACGTTAACACGAATGACAGGCCGACAAGAAGCTCCTAGATGAGTACCAGTCACAAGTTCGCGAACTGCGGGAAAAGCTCGACGCCATGGAAGATGCGATGAAGAAGAAGGACGACGAGATGAACAATATTCTGGACGGAGAGAGATCACGATCAACAGCCGCCAACTCGGAGAAGAAAGAGTTGGCTGATCTCCGGTTGAGCCTGGAGAACAAGCTCGCCGAAGCTCAGGACCTGAACGCGTCAATGAAGCAAGAGCTGGATCGCATGAGGGACGACCATGCCAACGAATCCCGGCAACTAAGAGAGCAGTTGGACGAACTGCGGCAGTCCGGTGCGGCCGCCGCCAACATGAACTCTGGCAACGCAGACCGGGAGCTGCAAATGGAAAACGAACAGCTGCGCGCGGCTCTGCGAGAGCAACAGCAGGTCACGGAAGAGGCTCGGCGCGAAGCTCGGGAGTTCCTCCGGGAGATGAAGATACTCTCGCAACAGAGTGGCTCGACTTGGCAAAAGCAGGAAGAGCTGGAGAAAACGATCGAACAACTCGAAGCAGAGGTTCGCGAGTGGCGGAACCGATACGCACGGACCAAGACGCAGCTTCGCAACATGCGCGCCTCCTCGTTCGGGTTGACTGTTGAACAGGACGCGGCCAAGTACGTCCGAGAGAAGGGATTTGCCCACGAAGGCGGCGCGGTTAAGGACGTCCATGTTACCAAGTTCCAGATCGCCATCGACGAGCTACTCCAGCGCGCCCGAACGGAAGACCCTGACAAAGTCATTGACGCTATGAAGCAAGTTGTCGTCGGCGTTCGCCGGATCACTAAGGATATCGACACGGCGGCAGCCGGCAACGAGGAGCTCCTCCAACAGCGTTCGAAGCTCAAGGGCAAGGTTTCCTCCACCGCCAACCACCTCATCACAACATCCAAGAACTTCGCTTCGTCGGCCGGCATCACGCCAGTGTCCTTGCTCGACGCCGCTGCCACTCACCTCGTTGCAGCTATTGTCGACATCCTTCGGGTTGCCAAGATTCGGTCCACTCCCGCTGAGGAGCTTGAGGACGACGACGACGGTACGGTCACGCCTGTGGACTCGACGGGCTTCTTCTCACCCAGGACTGCTTCGAGGCAGGATTCGATAACACAGGAATCGTTGCCGGCGGTGGCGCCATTTCGGGGCCTGGGCGGTGGCAGGACCAGCATGGATTCCTCCGCTTACAGCCCTGTCAATTCCCCCCGCCAGTCAGCAGACGCATACCAGTCTCGAGGGCCCAACGGAATGAACGGGATGGGCGGGATGGGCTTTGCGGGGATGAATCAGAACGGACCGATGAATGGGTACGGCAACGGCATGCGCCAACAGAACCAGGCCGAAGATCTCAAGATTTATCTCGAAGATCAAACCGCCATCTTGGTCCAGAACATCCAGAACCTGGTCGGCTCCATCCGAAGCGATGCATCAATCAACCAAATCACATCCGAGATTAACGGCATTGTTGAAGTCGTTGACAAGGTCATCTCCGAGACCGACGCCTCCGGAAACGGCGGCATGGTTACCCGCCTGATGGCGTGCCGCGATCGACTACTGGAAGCCAGTGATCGCGGTATGGATATCGACCGGGGACTAGACGTGGGCGCCAGCGGACGCAACGATCGGGAGTGGAGAATGTGGACGCAGACTCTGCCGCCCATCGCCTTCGAAATCGCTAGAGAAACAAAGGAGCTCGTTCAGCGAGTCGACCGGTTGGCCGGGAACCTAGACGATGACTTCTCATAAGCTCATCGCACGGGCAAGAGTTGCCGTCGGTCGCATCGAGTTCCCGACTTTTCCGACTTTTGAATTTCATGGCAGGCCCATTCAACCTGCCACCCCCCTCTCACCCGCTCGACGATACGCCCAATCTCGAAACGGAACCTCCCATTCCACTTTTTCGCCAGAGAAAGCTTTGATACCCCTGCCGTCCTCGGGGCGGCTTTGCTTGCATGTTTCGGGTTTGCGGGATTCATTCGGACGCTGAAGAAACGGAAAGGGAGGCTTACTTGTTATTCTACTCGGTTCGCTTTTTCCTTTCCCATTTGCACGGGGAGCGTCTCCTTTCCAAGGCCTCGTCTCCCCTCGCCCCGTCGGTATAGATGGGCCCGCTCGTTACCACACCAGCCTGGGGGCGTTCAATTTGCTCGATGGGTGTTATTTTTTATCTATACGCGCAGCATGAGAGTAGGATCCGAGGCTACGTTTTTGTACACGTCACGCGCACGAGTGAGAAAAGGACTTTCTAGTGTGTTTCTTTTTTTAGGGGAGCGGAAGTTGAGCTCTCCCACACCTGGCCACGTAATTCAGGATGGGCAGGGTGAATAGGAACATTTGGTGACGGACATGAGTAAATAGAATAGTCTTTGAAAGGACTAGTTAATGTTGAGAGTGCCCGCGAGGCATGCATTCAAAACAGAAAGAGCTTTCCCTCCTCCCCCTTGGGCGAAATCGCTTCCCGCGCATGACTTGGGGACTTGGAGGCTGATTTTAGTACCGCTGCGGGCGAAGGGGGCATCCTCCCCCGATTTGGTATTTCCGGAGCGATTACCCAAGCGGAGCGCCCCGAAAGCAGCTTGGCAGGAGACGCCGGCAGCGCGCACCCCACGATGCATCAAAAACATGCTTTGGGCCAGAGAGTTCAAGGCTTGTTCCGATCGGAGAGCGAGCCGAGTCCCTCCCCACTCCTTGTCCATTTTGCCTTTCACACGTCGGGACGCTGCTGCAAATGAAGCGGCGCGGGGGTGGGGGGAGGTCTCATGAGATAGACTTTTCATGCTTATTTTTACATCTCGGTTTCTTAAACAGCATGACGGGCCGCCATAACTCACACCTTATCTCGTCTGCGCCTGTCTCCATATGGGAGAGGGGATGAGGTAGACCGGATCGGACGAGCCGGGAAAGCGCTGAAGGTCTGAGACGTTTATTCGGCTTCGCCGGGGCCGATGAGGGGCGGCGGGATCCGGTGGTTGACGGTACGCGTCCGCGGACGTTCACGAAAGAGGCCCAGGGGCATTTCGGAACAACGGATTCCAAAAGACAAGTCGTGTAAGAAAGACACTGAGAAGGAACTGAAAAGAAAAGGTGTACTATGACGTAAGACGTAACCCCTTCCCCTCGGTTGGCCAAGCTCGTCTCGTCGTCGGAGAGTCGGCGGCACGGGTGGCGGACTTGACGACTGGACTGGGGCCGGGTTCATCCCTCGAAAGTAGGGGAGAGAAGTAAGATGCCGGAACTTGCTTGGAAGCTTTGCAAGATGGATTGAATCCCACATCACCCCCTGTTTGGTTGTTGACGGCAGCGGGGTACGCTTACGAACATCCGTTTCCCAGACATACTTGACATCGCTTCCTTCGTCGTATCCTCGTCTAATCACCGCCGCCGACCGCGCTCCTTCACGTCTGGATGAGCTGGCTAGCTGGGTGGAAGGTCTTGGTCGGCAGTCAGGCTGACGCCTGTCAAGGTCCGAGGTCGAGATTGGGACTTTGGAAACCTGCCTCTCTCGCACGGGCTTCGCTGCCGGTCAGCTTATGTTCCTAGTCTGGCAAGCCACCGCCGCGTGGGCCAATGGAACCTGCCGTTTGCATGCAAGTCTCCCCCGCCATCCGGATGGAGGGCCTTTTGTGTAAGACGGGACGAGTGAGCCTGTTGGATACAGTTCGCTGCCGCGCACGATTGGGGGCCCAGCCTGGGCTTGGGCGAGCGAGGCGAAGGTGATATATAGTTTTCAGGACGCGCCCATTTTCTTCCACCCTCGGCTTGGTGTTCTCCTCCTCCGGTTTTCATGTGACTCTTTCTTCGTTGCGATCTGGCGACAACTAAACGATCGACAGTTCAGTTCACTCTTGCTCCGTCTCACGCTTGGCATTACTGATCAATCTAAAACCCGCCCGGTCAGCATCTTTTTCGAATACGCATGGCCTGGTGCGGCCCATTGCTTCTCGCCTCATATCTCATCTAGAAATCCATGAATGCCCTGCCGGCCGCCATGCCGGGTACGTCAGTGATGGGATCGGGGGAGGAAACGGGTGATGCTACCAAATCAACGGGCTTTTTGGGAGGAAACTACCCCCTTCTAGACCTCCCTCTTGAGATCCGGCTTCAGATATACGGCTGGGTTCATGCCATGCACCCGGTGGAACAACCGCAGCTCGCGCCATGGTATCCGAATCCAACAGCAACTGTGTACTTGCATAGACTCGTCAAGCCCCAAGGCAGAGCTGAGGGCCACTCCGGGACAGAAAAGGCCTCAGAGCACCAGTCAGCCGACGAGGATGACAGAACGGACCCATGGCAAGAAGATATGCTGCTGTCACCGCACCGCCCGCTCTGCGGGATTCCCTCAAGCCTCATGTGCACCAGCAAGCAGGTCTACAACGAGTGCCGGACCCTGCCCCTGCATGCTAACGAGTTCGTCTTCTTCAACTGGTTCTCCTCGGGCATGTGGGCGGCACGGTCCTTCACGCGAGGGCTGCGCCCGTGGCAGCGTGACGAGATGCGGTTCGTGCGGCTCGAGATGCTGGGGCGGGACTTTACGGGCCCGACGCTCAAGGAATGGGTCCAGCTGTGCGGACACTGGGCCCCGGGGGTCCAGGGTCTCAGGCTCAAGATTCTGGTCGGGGGCGGGTTGTTCGAACCCATGGCCACATTCGCCGCTCTGAACGGCAACGCGGAGTCGAGGGCCCTGGGGCTGGCGACGGGGACCGCGCCGCGTAGCGAGCCGGTACCCGAATGGATCGAGGAGGGGTTGAAGCGGATGAGGGCGTTGACGAGGCTAGAGGTCGAGCTGATGGTGCTGGACTGGGGAAACGACGAGAAGATTGCGTGGTGCGCCGAGCTCGGGAGGATTCTGGACGAAAACAGGCGGGAGACGGGACAGGAGAGGGTCGTCGTCAGGTGTGTCGAGAGGTTTATGGAGGAACCCAGGCCAAAAAGGCAAGTCTCCGGCGAACCCACGAAGAGCTGAACCCTGCTGAGCCTGTCACCAGAATAGAATGGGACTTTGGGGACTCTGGGTGACATCCGTTGGTTGACTGGAGTCTGTACGATATGGTGAATTCAATAAGGGGCTACGGGTGATGTGTTTTTCTTTATTTCCATTGTTTAAGGCCTTGGTCTGGGACTCTAGTGAATATGGCCCGTGTTGACCGGCACTGTTCTTGAGGAAGGAGGTCGGCAGGTGAGGTTGTCCGTTCCTTCCGTCTGGAGTTGTTGCTGCTGCAGTTCCTGTAACTTCCTCCGGCTTTCAGGTCTCTTTGCTTTTCACCTTTTTATATCTCCTCAATCTTGTAACGCGCCCTTCTCAACCAATCTTACAAGCAACGGATTCTTCCCCGACACCTTGTCAACCTGGCTCATCCTTCAGACAGACCTTTTTTAACCCTCCCGCCAGTATCCTTTGTACGCATTCTTTAATTGCTCCCTACTATTCAGAAGTAGCTTTCTACTGGAGTCACCTACAGTCGGGCCAGAACGAGAGCAAGATTTACACCAAGTGAGTTTTTCAATGTGCCCCAATTTGACAGTGACTAACAAAGCATACGCCGTCAAGCCTTTGTGTGACTCTCGCCATACTTGATATTATAATCAAGGAGAACCAGTTGCTTCTTGCAAGAACAATACAAGGTCCATCTTAGTCTTGACACTCTTTGAAGATCAGGTAAGCCGCACAACGTACCATAACCCCAACGTCCACTGACCAAGGCTAGCCATCATGTGCGGCCATGTTATGCGCGGTCGTTTCGCTCCCCGCTGCCCTGATGGTGACATGGACTTCACCACGGCCTGGGCTCCTGAGCTCCGCATCCCGGTCCTGATTCTCATCACTCTTTTCTTCATGTGGATGCACCCTGCCGTTGCCGACACTGTCAAGCGGATCGTCTGGGTTGTGGTCAAACCCTTTGCGCTCGTTGTTGGCTGGGCCACTGTCGCCGTGGTCCGCTTTCTCATATTTCTCTTCATCGATGGCCCCAAGATTATTACCATTCTCCTTACTCCTGCCGTTCGAGAGGACGTTGACTTTCTTGGTTTCGACGCCAAGAGCATCACCAAGCTTAACGCCATCTGGAGCCGCCTCCATGACGAAGATGACCAGCATGTCCCCGGCGGCGTCTTTGACAAGAAGTATAAGCCGTACCTCCCTTCAACCAAGATGAAGCTCTCTGGGGGTCGACAGCGCAAGGCTCTTGCTCGCAACCGCGGCATCTCCTGCTAAGCTACCCTTCCCTGAGAAAGACCGGCATGCTAAAGCCCGGCCGGTGTGAGCAAGTGGGCCATTTCTTGGAGAGCTGTTGTGGCAGAGAACATCTTTCGACTATTCCATTATCCAGCGACACAATGAAAATGGCATGGGACTTGGCTTATGACAATTTTTTGTTGCGGGACAGTTTGGGAGACGGCGACTTTGGGTTCGAGCTTGCGATCCATAGGGAGGCTCCCGCAGTACGGATTAGCAACTGTAATGGCACTAGAGACTTCAGCATGGAGGCTTATGAGACACACGGGTTATATGAATTGGGTCCTGAGCAAACGAGTAGATTGGGAATGAATTTGGCGTTTGCGGTCAGGGGGGGACGGAAATCCTGTGGTCGCGCAAGCAATCGGGCTTGCTCTTACAACGCTTTTAATTTCTCAACACTTGGTTGGGGAAAGGCTCCTAACAACCCGGGGTGAAATAGAAGGCAGTGATTGCCTAGATAATAAAGATTGAGTGATCAAGTTTCTGACCTTGCCTCTCATACGATTCGTGACATCGGGTGCTGGTGACAGAAGTGAAGTTGAACCTACCTCGACTGCAGTGAGAATGCAGCAGTGCCACCAGCGCTGGTGTCTACCTAGTGTTCACAGGCGAGAGTTTTCGTGCGACTGATGCAGAGGTTGGCCCCTGATACCCAGTCTGGAAGTTCAGTCGACTCTTTGCGAACTCCTCGTCAACTACATCCCCCCTTGATGAATCATAGCATGGCCGTAGTCCAGCCGAGATGGGAATCGGTCAATTCGCACGATTTACCAAGTTATGATGTTATAAGAACGCGATGGGTTGTAACTGAGATAAACCAAGTCTGTATAGTAAGTAAATCGGGTATTCAAGTCTACTTTGGGAATAAACCCCATCCTTCTCTTTACACACCGGCTCGGCTTGTCCACTTCTAGGAGGGCCGGCTCCTCTCTCCTCCTTCTCTACACTTCCTGTTCGGCCCCTCCCCTATGGACACGCCTCCCATGTGACTTCGCGTCTGTCTCGTTCCCCCTCTCTGCCTCCAATCTCACCAAAAGAGGCCCCAAGGCCGACCCCGCACCCCCGGCGTGACTCACATCTTCACGTCGGACCCCATGTCACCGCAACGCTGGGCGGACCGTAGTTTCAAATCAACGGGAAGATGGCGTACAGGGGACGCCTGGATAATTCCATATTGTGTTTAGTCTACTGTTTGGTCGGTTGCTGGAGGGTGATCGGCTTCGCGTCTTTGGACCGCGCGCGCGCGCGCGTGTGTGTGTCATGTGGTTTTGCCGGTGGTTCGCTTGGTACAAAAAGGACGGGAGGATCCCGCGCGCGCGTGTCCGTTTCGGGGCACTTCTGCAGACTCCTCCTTTATCGCCCGAGGAAACCGGGCCGCCTCCTCACCCAACTTACAAGCGAGGCACGGTTGACCACGACCTCACTCGTTCCTTGGACAACTAGACTTACCACCTACCCAGCATCCAATCCGTAATAGCTACATGCTCGCCGGGACTCGAACGGTACACTCCAAAGCAACCCCCCTCGGCTCTGACGTCACAGCCAGTGACTCCACGCTGACCACCCCCTCCAGAGGCATAGCCGGTTTCCATCAATAAACTAAGAAAAGAAAAAAGAAAAGAAAGAAAGAAGAAGAGAACGGGGGGAAAAAAACACCACCCCGAAAATGGATGCACGATGCCAGTGCGGCGCGGTGAGGTTCAAGACGCCGCTGCCGAAGCCGCTGCGCCTGTACGTCTGCCACTGCGACGAGTGCAAGCGCCAGACGGGCTCCGCGTTCGGCACGTCGGCGATCTTCCCCAAGTTCCAGCTGCCCAAGGCTGAATTGATGGGCGTCTACGCGTGAGTTCTCAAAACTTGAAGGGGAGTCTGTCGGGGTGTAGGAGATGCTGGGGGGTTGAGGGAGAAGTGGTGGTGGTGGCGGTGGTGGTGGGAGGTGAGAAAGAAAGGAAGCCGTCGTCGCTGACATTCTCGGGACGCAGGAGGCCGACTGCTTCGGGGGCCACTCTATACTGGTGAGTTGCCGTCGCAGAGATACGGCCGAGACCGCGACGACTGATGGGTTGTTGCTCGATAGTTACTTCTGTCGAAACTGCGGCACCCGGCTAATTCACGCCACGCCGGTACGCCATCAACGCGCCCCCCGCCCCCTTCCCCCCCATGCCTCAAACGGAAACCAACCTCCGTCGGCCCAAGTGCGCAGTAGTACGTTCTAACAGCAAAATCCTGTAGGACAAGAACGTCGTCTCCGTCAAGGGCGGCTGCATCGACGGCCTCGACTGGAAGACGGCCGTCCACATCTGGACCAAGAGCGCCATGGTCCCCATCCCCGAGGGCGCCGAGTCCCACGACGAGGAGGCCGAGTACACGGACTACGGGCCGACCCAGGAGGCGCTCGACCAGCCGACGGACCTGCGCGGCAGCGGCGGGACCAAGCCCGACGGGCGCTGCGAGCTGAGCGGCGGCGCCGTCGTCCATCATTAGTGTCGTGGAGAGACGGCCCAACCGTAACATGTCCTTTGTCTTGTCTGTCAAGCCGGAAGATGACGCATCACGCGGCCAGTAGCTCGAGTGAGGCGAGCCTGGGACGAGGTGGGATGATTAATGGCGTCTGTATACCGGAAAAGATATCATTATAATACTGAGTGTCACCAAGTCTGCAATACCGTCGAGAACTTGGCTCTACCTAAGATTAAAGATGATATTATACAGTGCGGGTAAATAGTGTATAAGCTAGTAGGCAGGGGAGGATGAAGTATCATCGAGTAGACGATGAATTAATACACTGGTGACAACATGTTGCTGACAAAACAGGAAGTAATATGCAACGTTCCTTTCAAAGGGACATACATGGTGTTCGAAATGGCGTATTAATCCATGGTCTATTTGTCAAGACATCGTTCATCCTGCTCTGCCTGTCGCGCATTACTCCCTACGCAATATACTCCCTAAGCCAAGCTTACGATGACTGCCCAACGAGCGACTCCTCACCGCTCGGCCTCCCGTTTCCAGGCTTGGCAATGGACTCGTGCTGGTGGCCCTCCTCGGCGCGGGCCCCGGCGTCGGAGTGCTTCGCCGGGTCAAAGACGTACATGGGGAACTCGAGGAAGACGGTGCGCTTCAGGACCGTCGGCAGGCGGGCGTACAACTGCGGTGGGAAGGGGACCAGGATGCTGGTGCACTCGAGGTAGCGCCGGTAACCCTCCCAGTTCTGGCCGTTCTCGTAGCGCTTCTTGGCGCCGGGCCGCTCCTGCAGCGTCAGGCCCGAGACGAACATGAGAAGCAGCGTCAGGAAGAAGGGGCCGAGTATGGTGGCGTAGAGGGCCTTGAAGGCCTGGCCGCCGACGTAGCCGTCCGCGGCGGAGGACACGGCGATCATGTAGATGCCTAGCGGGATGGTGTTAGCCGAGCGTCCCGGAGGCGATTATTGGCTTGAGTTTATATGCTGTGCCATGTCGGCTGCCAATCATGCGGTTCCGAGGTGTATGATGACATGGCGCGCGTACGAGGAGGGGCGGGAGGCGAACTTACCGAACTGGATGAGGATCTCGCCAAAGTAGTTCGGATGCCTTGAGACCTTGAAGAAGCCCTTGTCGCAGATGGCCTCCCGGCCCGGATTGTCCCGGCGGAAGCGGTACTTTTGGGCGTCGCTGACAGACTCCATGACGAAGCCGACGGCGAAGAATAGGACACCGACGATGTCGCGGCCCGTGCCGAAAGCGTGCTGCGGGTACCGCGTGACGTTTGGCGAGTTGAGCACCGTTACGGGCAGCGAGACAGTCCAGACCCAGATCATCTGGAAGATCCAAAAGCCGAGGAAGGGGAAGAACTTGTCGCGCTTGTCGTCGAAGCGGTCGTCCTTGCCCGTCTTGAGGATGCGGAACAGGAGGAAGGCCGAGAGGCGGGCGCCCCAGAGCATGATGAAGATGGAGGCGACGACCTGGCGTGCGTGGGCATGGCCGCTGAGGGAGAGGGTGATTATGGCGAGAACCACAAAGTTTGTGCCGCCGGCGAAGTCTGCGTCACCGTCAGTCTTGCGAGCTCTTTGAGCGGGCGGGCACTCGTCTCCCGGTGGGGGAGGGAGGTTGATGGTGAAGAGAGGGTGGTGTTACCCGTGAGCTTGTCGAACTTGAAGCTGAAGGCTATCGAGAAGAAAAACAGCTGATATGCAACTGTGATGAGTGCCGTGATGGCCAGGTAATAGTCGTCGAGGACGTGTACAGTCGCCATCTTGAAGCGAACTGCTATTTTCGGCGTCGGTTTCTCACTCGTGGTGGTGTGTGTGTGTGTGTATGTTGTAGATGTGTGGACGCGGGTTCTATCTCACACCTGAGACGCTTTGCAGAGAGGATTTGAAACACCACAGTTGACGGGCAGCCGGCCGGCCCGCTGCGACTTGAGAGTTTTATCGAGCAACGCGACAAACGAGATATCCGGACCGTTCTATCGACGCAGTCATGGTAGGTCCCGGAAGAGCCGTGGGACGAGGTAGTGAACAGCGCGCGACAATCGCGGAAGGACGTCTGCTTAGCCTCAATTAAAGGTCCAAGGAAGCCTTCACTGTCGTCATCGACTTGTGTGTGACCCACTGGTTCGGACAAGCTTTGGAAGGGGTACATGTACCGATGCAGGCGAGTTTGTATGATGAGGATACATCGGGCGGTGCCCTCCATCGGGGCTGGAGGAGCACCGAGGGCCGCGTCGTCAAGCCACATTCTATCGAGCTCCAGCTCCAGCTCCAGCCACAGTCGATGAGATGAATTCCCCTTTGGGCTAGGGAGTGACTGGACTGGCAAATGTGTAATTGTCAGCAAGCACATACATACCTACCTAGTCGACTGTTTAATTGTTTAATGCCGGCGGTTTACGGACCTCGTACACGTAGGCTTTACCTAGCGGATTGAGTGAAACGAGAAGAGACTGTGGAGCACGACTGAAGGCCGGCTAAGGGGTGGCTTGATGGCTACCTAGTGGTGGCCGCACGAGGTCTCAAGCTGGTGTCATGGATCGATCCCCACACCAATCGATTATAACTGGGCAAACGTGCTATTAACTCGGCTGGCTTCACCTTCGCCAATCGTCCGGCAGGCAGTGGGCGTGGTCACTGGCGGCCCCCCCCCCCCCCCAATATGTCATCATCAAACATGTCGCTTGGACTTGTCGTCGTTTGACCCATCACGTCGTCACGCGATTCGGCTCAGTCGAGGCAGAGAATGAATGTACAGCACACTACCGGTATGCTCCGATGAGCCATAGGATTTCGCGTGTTTCCTGCTTGTCCCCCTCCTGACTTTCACTTCACCTTGGGACGACCATCTCATCGTCTCGAATGTCGTTGACCGATCTCTCACCAAGCACGAAAGGGGGTTCGACCGTCTAGAAGAAGAAGAAGAAGAAAAAAAAAAAGAAAAAAAAAGAGGACGTTGCGTATTTACCCGGGTGGCCGGCAACGAATCCCGTCTCGCCGAGCGGCTCGTTCACCCTTTCGAAAAATGACGACGACGCTCGCATGCAAGGAATCAAAGAAAAGGTTGGGACGGAGATCATACTTGTGCATGGCCGTCGTCCAGAAAATTTCATCTCTGCCTCGTCTGTGCCCATCCTGTTTCGCGACTCATGAGATGCCTACTTAGTAGTGGGCTGGCGGCGTGGGCATCTGTGGGACCGACGGGATAGCGCATCTGAACATACCTAGCCTTCGTGCCCTCTCGTGCAGGATGATCTTCACGTGGGTGGTGTGGTAGGTACGGTAAAGCATGGGAAAAATTGTCGTCGTTGCGTTGCATCGTGCGCCGCCCCTCCTGGCCTGTCGAAGCGTCGATCAAGGGCTGACACAGGCTCCGTGGGCCCCGACCAGCTCCCTAGCCCACCAGTCGCGATGCGTCCTGTGTTTTGTTCAGCGACAGTCGCTCTCTTGCGAACGCAACATAAGATCCATTCTCGACAATCTCGTTTTCCAATTGCGAAGGATATCTGTCCGTTTCGCATCGCCCGCGCAAGCGCGCGGAAAGTAAAAGACTGCGTCCGCGTTATCCATTTGTAAACATTGTTTCATCTGTCTGTCATCTGCCACCACCACTTGCGATCTGGGAGTTTTGGCAGGGGGGCACAAAAAAGCTAACAAAAATAGCTGAGGAAGCGAGCCACTGCCCGCCTGTCTTCCCAAACATGGCATCACGTCAAACACATCACGCGCGTGTTATCCGTACTGGCTGCAGGAATGCGACCTATGTGACGAAGGCGACGACGACCTCGACGTTGACAACCTCAACGTTGACTGCTGAGTACACTAGTATGAGAACAAGCGCCTGCCTAACAGCGACCGCGACAACATCAACAACACGACGGCGCAGTTGGCGCTGCTGTCACTGCTGTCACTGCTGTCACTGGCTCGGCTGCCCGCTGCTACTGCGACTGCGACCACACGCACACACCCCCCTGGTGGGAAGTTCGGGGATTGTACCCTCGTCTCAGACGAAGACCGTCTGGGGCATGTCTCACACCCTTGAGCCTTACCGGGTCCCGTGCATGGGTATCCCTCACCCCGTCAGGTACATGTTATGGGATATATCGAACTTTCTACGGAGCTGTGGGCTCCCGCAGCACCATGCTACACACGGCTTCCATCTCCGATCGAGTCTCTGACGATCCTTGGGGGCATGAACCATGACCTATGGGGCAACAGCGACCCTATCCCACATGTAGCCTCCCTCCTACCTACTACCTACTCCAGGTAATAGGTACGTTTCTTGGCACTCCTGAACCTCACTTTTGAGTCTGCAGCGTTCCTGGCTGGCTGGCTGTGCCCCCCGGCTCCCAATAATGAATGCTTGAGCCGATTCAGATGGGGCGAGTCACCCTGGACCAGACGCCTATCCGACACCACCATCGTACCAGGTCTGGCCCTTTTCGGGGGGGCCACCGTCCAACACTTTACGACCCTCTCACGCCTCTTCGCGCCGCCTCGCACATTTCATCTCGTCAAAGAACCATCCCCTCTTCGTGGGCGGTGTACACCCGCATCGCCAAGCATTGGCGACCACTTTAACCACTGGTACGTCTGGGGGGGGGGAATTCAAAAAAAAATTCCACGGATGGGCGCGTGTTTGATTCATATTGCATGCATGGCCAGGACCAGCAGGACCGACCTAGGCCAAGTCGTCGGTTTTGATGACATTCTCGGTATTGCTTCTCGATTAATCTTTGCGGCTTTCCCGCAACTCAAGACTCTCTCCCTCTCTCTCTCTCTCTCTCTCTCTCTCCTTCACCTCGTGTGATTTGTGGCGCCCATGTCGTTCTGCTTCATCCCATCTTCCCTCTCCCCTTTTGCTACCCTCCTCACCATCGCGACTACCTATCCCAGCCCAAACTCAGCCTGGAACCGTCCTTGTCCCTGACGAGAAGCTCGGAACACACGGCTCTCTTCTCTCCTTTGACCGAGAACCTCTCACTTCCCTCACACACTCTCTTGCCATTCACCGCAGACATACCCCTTCTTTCCTATACCTCCACTTCTGGGGTCCGTGTTCCATCTAGCCGTGTCTCTCGTCCATTCTTGGTATCTGCACACCCTCATTACTCGTGGCCTTGGCCATCCAATCTTCTCTCTGGGCATTGTTCTGAAGGTCGCCACTGATCTGCCCCCAAACTTCCTCCCATCCTCTCGTAATCGTGAAGGTTTACGGGAAACAACCACTCCACCATTAACCTGTGTATATACTTCTTTTCGTCTGTCTTCGATCCTAAGGTTGATCCCATCGAAGCTTCATCGACGGCTGGTCTGTTGAATCCACTCCTTACAAGAAAGTAGGAAAGAAGGAAAAAAACCAACAATCCAAGAAGGGGGTTTCAACAACAACGACGACATCAACAACGGCAACACTGGAAGGAATACGACTAGGGCAAGGAAAAAGAAAGCGGCACTATAAACTGGAGGAACGCTGCGCGACGTACGACGGTCGCCAGCTTTCGCCCCCGAGCCCACAATGAGACGAGGTCTCCTCCTTGCCGTGGCAGCTCTATCGACAAATACTCAGGTTCGTTCCCTCGACGCCCACGGAAAACAAACCACGGGATTCTCACACAGAAGCAGGGCGCGGTCGTCGACAAGAGACAGAACATCCAAGTCGATGGAAACGGCAACGTCAACGTGCAAGGCCCCGGTGCCGCGGGCGTAAAGGTGACGACCTTGGACATTACCGACGCCGGCGGGGCGGGATTGGGCCAGGGAGGCATTCTTGCCGGCATCTTGGGCGCCCTCAATGGAAACGGGAATGCCGGCAACGCCGCCAACTGCCCGCCGGCGCCCGCGCCCGTCACTGTCACGACGACGGTGTTCATGAACGCCTCGGTGCCTCCGCCGTTGACGGTCTTTGTCACGCAGCAAGCCCCGTGAGGAACCCCTCTCCCAGAATAGAGGACGAAGGCAGTCAGCTGGGCAGAGAATGCTAATCAAGATCGTAGGCCGCAAATCATCACGCAGTTTGTCACCCCGACGCTGCCTGCCGCTGCTGCCCCTCCCGCGGCCGCGGCGCCATCAGCCCCAGCCGCGGCGCCATCAGCCCCAGCCGCGGCGCCTTCTGCCCCTGCGGCATCGTCGCAACCCGGCCTCGTCGTCCCCGGCACTACTCGGCCGCCGCCCTTTGCCGGTCTCTTATCCTCTTCGATTCCGCCGCCGTCTGCGGCAACTACTGCTCCTGTTGCAGCTGGTGCGTCTTTACCGCCCCTGGGGTTCCATCCCCGTGATTCGACGGCTTGCAAAAAACAAAACCCGCAGGAGTAACTAACACCATCTACAGAGCCCGCCTCCTCCAAGTCCGCCGCCGCCCCCGCCGCTTCTAAAGCCCCCGCCGAGGCTCTCCCGCAGGTCGGTGGCCCGGCCGGCAACAGCAATCCAACGAAGTCTCTGAACCTGGGCGGTCTCACCGGCACCGCCGCCGCCGGCGCGCCCGCCGCCGACATCACGCCCCCGGTCGCCGTGAACCCCGCCCAGCCGGCGCTCGCCGTCAGTGGCCTCACCCTCAGCAAGTCTCTGCTGCTCGGCAACCTGCTGCAGCAGACGGGCCGGCTGCCGGCCCGCGAGACGCCTGCGTTGTAAGCCGGAATGAAACCGAGCACCGGCAAACCCATTCCGAGAGCAGCGTCTCGATGTTCCGATGTTCCGATGTTCCGACGTTCGATGCATGCCAAGCGAGTCTTTCTACTGCTTCATCCCTCGATGGCAGATGTGGGGGTGGACTGTTGTTGTTGTGGCTGCAGAATGAGAGGGGGGGCGGGGAGTCGTCAAGGGAGATGGCAGAAGCACCATTGCATTCGTGGGGAGGATATGACCAACATCGTGGATCATCCACTTGGTAAAAGTGGCCCAGCAAGCGGCATACGAAATACCCTAGATTTCCTTTTCTTTTCGATTCTTGTGTGCGTGTGTGCTTGCGCGCGCGCGCGCGTGTATGTGGAATAAGGGGGGTACGACACAGACATTTAGGAGGTAAAGCGTGAGGGTTTTTTTTTCTTCTTAATAACGAACGGAGAGGTGGTCCGGACCTTGGTACATAGGAGAAGGAGGAGGAAGAAAGGAAAGGAGAAGGAAAGAGGTGGGCAGGCAGGCCAACGAAACCCCCGAATACCACCAGTACGGATTTCCTCTTCCTACGACGTCGCGGCCGCCACCCTGCGTCCCCCGCCCCCCATCGTCCGTCCTGCATCCCGCGCGGCGATGGGGCGAGGCCGTGGCATCGCTTCCAGCAGCAGAGAAGCCTTACATGAAGGGGGGTAGGAGGAGGAGGAGGAGGAGGGGAGGGGAGGCCAGCTTGCATTCGACATAATCCCCGGCGGTTGTATATAATTCATTTCTTTGGGGGGAGGGGGGAGACACGCACAACGGCCAAACGTCTCAATATCCCATTCTCCCCCCTTTACCCCCACACCCTTGTATACGATAGCATTTTTTTCCCCCCAAAAAGATAATTGAGCAAGTCTCATGATTCATCTAGCCGTCTTCCCGGTCTTCGAGAAGCATGTCCCATTCGACACCCCATGTCCGCACCGGGTCCATCTGTCACTGATCATGTGTGTGTGTGATGCTGTTGCTGGCGTTGATGCCTGTTCTTTCTGTTCCTTCTATGGGAGGGGGTATCATAAAGCGTAAACGACGTGTGCCCGCCCAATACAGTGTTCACTTTGCCTAATCTCATCAATCTTCATCCATCGCCAGAAAAAAAAGGGGGGAGGGTGAGGGTCGTGTTGACTCTACGCCGCATCCTTTTCCTTCTCCTTCAGCGCCAGCCTTAGCTTCTTGGCCTGCCTCTTGCTCATCGTCTGCGGCGCGCCATCGCCCGCCTCGTCGGGCGTCTTGCGCTTCTGCCCGTTCCCCCTGTCCTCGCTGCCTCCGCCGCCTTGTTTCGTGCCCTTGTCCCCCTTCCCCTTGCCACCGTCCTTCTTCCCCTGCTGCTGCTGCTGCTGCTTCTGCTTCTGCTTCTGGGCGTCCTCCTCCCGCCCGCCGATCTCGAGCACGTTGACGACGCCCCGGAACCCGCTCCTCTTGATGCCCTCGTTCACGACGACGCCGCGCGGGTTCGCCCCGAGCGCCTCGGTGGCCTTCTCGCTGGCGAGGCCCCACACGGCGAGGAGGTTGACGACATCGTTGGGCGCGCGCAGGCCCAGGGCCGAGCGGGCCTCGGAGCCGACGACGACGCCCCTGCCCTTGGTCGCGCGCACGAGGGAGGCGAGGTTGGAGATGAAGGTGGCGCGGGCGCGGGCGTCGGGCGCGCCGAGGACCTGGGCGTAGCACACCTCGAAGCGGACGCCGCGGGAGACGGCGGCCATGAGGGGCTTGGGGCGGAAGTGGAAGGGGAAGTGCTGCGTCAGGTCGAGGGAGATGAGGGAGGGCTCGGCCATGGAGAGGCAGGCGGCCTGGAAGGCCTTCTCGGTGGTGGGGCGGACGGCGAGGAGGTCGTAGGCGGCGGCGAGGGCGGCGAGGCGGTAGTTCTGGGAGGGGTCGGAGAGGACGACGGTGACGCGGTGGAGGACCGTCGGCCGGGGGCTCTTCTGCTGCGGCGGCTGTGAGGGGGCGGCGGCCGACGCCGACGACGGGAACTTTGGTAGGGGGTTCGTTATTTGCGACGGGATCGGGGGCGTGATGGTGTGGTTCAGGGCGAGGACGGTGTAGCCCAGCGAGGAGGCGAAGGATATCGTGCGAGAGAGGTCGGCGGGGGTCGTGGCCGGGGACCACGGGATGTTGAGGTCGTAAAGCATGGTTTGATGAGGGTGGGAGGGATGAGCGAAGCTATCGTGAGCTTTTGCGCATGGGGGTGGGTGGTGTGTGGTGAGGTACGAGTCAACAGTGGGCAGTTGTTGTCGGGGCCGTTGGTGACCGTAGGATGTCCAATTGCGCCGGGGGACGACGACGACGACGATGATGGCAATGTGGAGTCTCGGTGTGGTTAAGGCGCCTATGCGTGTATGTGCTTGCTTGCTGCGTCGTGGTGGTTGAACGGACCGTATTTCGCAAAGATGGACTTTTTGTTTTCTTTTCTTTTTTTTTTTCCGAGACGGAGGTCGGTGTTAGGTTGGTTCCGCGGGGCAGCCGGGATGACGGACGTTTCCTTGTTTTCCCCCTTCGTTTCCGGAACGTGGGGCTGCATGGCGCTAGAAGCTTTCTCCGCCGGCGGTTCTTCAGGCTGCCTAGGTAGTCTTCTACTTACCCTTGAAGTTGCCTCGACTGGAGGTGTGGGCAGCGGGAAGTCCGGGCGGGAACATCGGACTAAAGTGGAGGCAACTTGATGCCCTCATTGATTCTTCGCGGGCTGCCTCCTGAAGGGAGGAACAACCCACCCAAGGGATAGTGAAGGTTGAGCTTAGACGCAGAATTATGTCAGCACAGCATACTTTAGGCCAAGACAGGCATAGTTTAGCATTTAGAAGAAACAAGCATAATTATTATTACTTTTTAATAGTGCCTAGAGGTAGATCTAGGAAATATTAATTTTCCTATAAGAAAAACATAACCTATAACTAAATACCTAAAGAATTAGAAACAGACACTATAATAATAGCTTTTTCTAAAAAAATAGTAACTCTTAGATAGCTAGAGGTGTAAAATTCTTTTAAACCTACTTCTTTTTTTCTTCTCTCTAAGACTATATAAACGTAACTATAACACTATAAATATAATAATACTACTAAGCTAATTACTACTAAGCTTCTAGGACATCCTATTTACCTTATATTTAAAATATTACTAGATTAGACTTTACCTTACTAAAACTTTACTTTACTTACTACTCTTAAGAATAAACGCTAATAAGATAAGATAGCTATTACTACTACCTCTAGCACCTTTTAACTTAACCTTATTTAAATTATATATATAATAGCTACTAAGTATATATATACCTATACTAAGAATAAAGTCTAGAGGTATTAAGATACTTTTAAGGAGGTCTTTAGAAAGTATATATAGGTAGATATAGAGGTTAAGTCTAGATAAAGATAAAATATAAGATAGGATATTAAGTTCTTCTATTTACGCTAGAAGAAAAGAACTATTACTAAGTACTATAATAGTAAGAAGGGACTATATATAAAAAGAGTTATAGCTATATTTATTACTTTTAATAATAAGTAAATAAAAGATATAGCTAACCTAATACGTATAGAAGGCTACCTTTAGATTAAAGAGAATAAGGAGGTTAGGGAGACATAAATTAAAACCTAACACCTAATAATAAATATTTTAAAGCAGCTAGTTAGTAATAGCATATATACCTAACTAAAAAATAAGAATAAGGTAGTAAGATTAATAGACAGCACTTAAGAAGACGTTAACTCCTTAAGACTAACTAATAAGGATTTTAGGGAATAGTAACTTAAAGTTATAGAATATATAAATATTATTATAAAGAATCTTTACTAGTCTACTAAAGTCTACTAATAACAGGCTATATAAAATCTTAATATAAATAGCGTTACCTAGGCTGCTGCCTACTACCTTATAGCTAAGACACTTAATATTATAATAAAGACTTTATTTTAAGAGGGAAGAAAGTAAAAGATAAGAAATATACCTAAAAAAGTTATAAATATAAATCTAGAGACTAATAAGATATAGGTAATTAAGGTAGAAATATAGAATAAGGATAAAAGGAGAATAGTAGAACAGAAGAAAAATAAAAGAGCGTAAATCCCTAGAGTTATAAAGGAAAAATAATACCTTAAATATTTAATTTTATAACTTATAACTTTTTAAAATTAAGAATTTCTATAACTAAGGAAAAGCTTCTAGATATAAAGAAAGTGTAGATTCTAAAGAATCTTAAATTCTACTAGGTCTAACCTAAGGGTTATGTTCTAGACAGCTAGTATAAAACTAAGGGAAAGAGAGCTTAGAAAATTTAAAGTAAATAAGGTAAAGATATAGAAGTAAAATAAAGAGATACTTCCTTTACTACTACACTTAGACAGCTAGGAACGTATAGACAGAGGGAAAAGACGTTCTAACCTTAGTATAAATAAGCCCCTCCTAGGATATAGGGAGAGGAGGAGGAACTTCTCCTAATTATTATTAAAAAAAAGAATTAAAAATTATAAATAACTAAACTTTTTCTCCTTTTAAAAGGAACTATAAATTAAGAAAGATATAAAATAACTATTTTAATCCCTAACTTAACCTAAGGAATAAGTACCTATATATTCTAACTATTATAAACACTACTTTTAAGTAGTAACCTCTAGAGACAGCTCTAGACAGGCACCCTAACTAGATACCCTAACACCTTATTATCTTCTCCTAAAGCCTTTAAGATAATATTAAAGATAAACACACTACCCCTCCTATAAGCACCTAGACTACTAAGATATATAGTTAACTAAGTGTCCCTTATTAAGGTAACCTACTCTAGCTATCTATATCTAAGGATAGAGATAATATCTATATCTATAATATTATAGAAGGGTTTAAGAACCTAAAGACACTATTATATATATCCCCTCCCTATAAATTTACTATAACGCTAAATACCTAAACACTAATATAATTATTATCTAAGGGACTAAATACTTTTACTTCTTTAGGAAAAACTTTAGAGAAAATAGACCTTAACTAAAGTAAGAATATTCTATTAAGACGTCCTAATAATTAAAGACCTTAAATTATAATAGATATATTTAATATAAGCTAAGGTTTAGTATTTACTAAAAGTAACTATAGGATATTTACTAAGGAATATATTAACCTAGTTAAAGCTATAGTTAACAGACTACTACTAATAGATAAAGTAAAAATAGACTATTAGTATTTAAGTATTTTTAGAATAAGACTTAAAAAGAAGGCTAAAGATTAGTTTAACGCTTTAAAGAAGGAAGATAAATAATCCTAGTTAACTATTAAACGCTTATATAAGAAAAGGTTCCTAAAGACTAATAGTATAACTAAGTGTACTAAGATAGTTAGGGATATAATATTATTTACTTATAACACTAGAGAACTAATCCCTTAGTTCTTAAGAAAAGCTATAAAGATATATAAGAAGCTTCTAATAGCACACTAAAAGGACTTTATTTAATAAGTCTATATTTTTATTAATAATAGTAAGAAAAATATTAGCCTATAATAGTACGTATCTAACTATCTCTTTTATAAGGACAAGCTAGATAAATATAGGATACTAAATAGGGACTACTCCCTAGAAATCCTAAAGACTACTATTAAGATATATCTTAACCTAGCTAGGGTAAAAATAGAGGATTTAGACTCTAACTTAGAGGAAAAATAAAACGTTATAATTAAGCTAATTAAAAATATAGAGAATAAAGATAAGAAGATATATAACTTACTTAAGGAAGCTATATATATACTATCTATATAGAATAATAAAGTAAACGTAACTTAATAACCTTATAACCCTTAAAACCCCTAAAGTAGAGATAATAGTATAACTAGAGGAGGCGACTTTAAGTAGTGCTTTAACTATAGAACCTAGGGATATATAGCCCCTAAGTGTCTAAAAGCCTAAGATCTTACTAAGTAGAAAAAGAATAAGTAAATATAAGAAGATAATAGTTAGGAGATAAAGAAAGTAAGAAAAAAGTAGCTTAAGATAAATATAAACTTTATCTTTAACCCTCTAACTATAATAAAATAACTAACTAAAGTAAATATAAATAGTTAGATATTAATATATAACGCTACTAGTAATATTTCTTTAGGATTATAAGGAAACTTATTAGAAGTAAGAATATCTCTAAGTATTCTTATACTTCTTTATCTTATATTTCCTCTATTATAGAGGTTATATATATATAAAATATATATATTTATAATCTACTTACTTAGCAGATTAATATATATATTGATTACGTAAGTATACCTAATTACGTAATCAACCAAAGATTAGAGAAGGTACTAGAATGTCTAAGATCTCTCTAAATCCTACCTTCTACCTCTATTATTCCTATAAGGTTATTATTTTAAGTTAGGGTTATTTACTTAAGGTTATTATATTACGTAACTAAGGGTTAATTTATAAGCAGCTTACGTAAGTATAGAATATTCTAGTAAGCTGTATAGGTCTATATAAGGGCTAGAATTCTTCCTGTTTTTAGTTTCTTTTTCTTCTCTCTCTAAGCAAGCAAATAGTTAATAATCTAACTACTATACTCTCTTTTAACTATATATCCTTATATCCTCTATTTATCTACCCTAGGTATAAGCATTTATATCTCCCTTTTATCCTATATTCTTACTTCTATAGGATATATCTTTATATAAGAGATATACTCTCTTATATTCTCCTAAGCTAGAATTCTCTATCTAAGAGACTAGCTTACCTGTTATACTAACAGGTTATAAGCCTAGGTAATATACCTAGGGTATTTTTATTACTATAAAAGTATATATAAACTCTTAAGTAGCCTATTTATTTATCTATCTATAAAGTAGATCCCTTATACTATTTTTTCTTTATAAGAATATTAAGGTAGAAAAAGTAAGCCCTTAGTATCTCTTATAACTAAGAGAAGTATTAAATATCTACTATAGATAAAGGCAGTATAAGTCCTACTATAGGCAGCATAAGGTCTTTTATTTAAGAGGTAGTATAAGTCTTAATAGCAGCTATAAAATCCTCTAGCTGCCTATATATCTTATATATATAAAGATATATATTTATAAAGAGGTAGAAAAAGTAAGACCTCTATAGGTTATAAGAATACCTATTTAAATCTAGTAAAATACTAGAAAAAATAGCAGATATTATTAAGGCTACTATAGGCTGTTTACTGCCTCTAGAATAACGTCTCTAGGGTATAAAGAATTAGAATTCCTAGATTACTTCTATTTATCTCTTTTTTAAGCTATTAAAGCTTAATACTTATTTTAAAGAAGAGATAAGATATAAGGATATCTCTAAAGAATAAAAAACATAAGCCTTATTAATTATAAGGCAGAATCTTTAAAAAGATCCCTTATCTTTAGTATTTAATTTAAAGGATCCTAAGGATACTTTAAATATACTAAAATCTTCTTATAAGGGAACAGGCCTTATTCTAAGGTAATAGTTATACTTAGAATTTTACACTATTAAATTAGAGAATTATAATACTTTAAATAAGTTTATAAGCTCTTTTAAAGGTTATATCTCTAAATTAAATAACGTAGGGGCTAAAATAGAAGATATAGACTAAAAAACGGTCTTTATAGCTACTTTAAGTAGCTATTTTCCTATTTAGGCAGAAAGATAGAGAAGTGCTTTAAGAACTAAAGAGCCTCTTTCTCTAAAAGCCCTTATTAATAATATATTAGATAAAAACTAGCGTAAAAATAATACGCCTATATCTAATAATTATAGTAGAAATAATAACCCTTTTAATAAGGGTAAATTCTACTAAAGAATATAAAGAATCCTTTTAATAAGGATAAAGAAACCTTATAAGTAAGGTAATAAAGGGTTTAAAAAGACCTAAAGAAAAAGGTTAATACCCTAGATTTAACCTACAGCCTTTTAAAGGTAAAAAAAAGGTAACTTTTATTATAAACTAACAAGCTAACTAGCCTCTAGAAGAGGATATTTAAGAAGGTAAATATTACACTTATAAAGCCTATTATAACTATTTAAACTAAAGGAATAAATAGTTATATAATATAGGTTTAACAGTCTATATATTAAATAATAAGGACTATTTCCTAGACTTATTAACTAAAGAAGATATTCCTTTAGTTAATATAGGAGCAGGACCTATTAGACCTAAAGGGATAAGAACTATACTACTTCCTATCTACTTTAAGGGGGAAATTAACTATATAAGGCTTAAAAATACCTTATATATACTAGAATTTCCTATATCTATATTTTTAGGCCTATTACACTATAAAAGAGGTAGATTCCTTATTAACTAGAATCTATATAATAGTAATAAAGAACCTTTTACTAATATTAATATAGCAAAAAGAGGTTTCTACTTAAATATTACTTATACTCCTAAAAATAATCTTCTATATAATATAGAAGATAATAGCCCTTCTTTATCTCTAGAAAATACTAAAGAAAATATATCTTCTAATATAGAAAATAATACCTCTATAAATTAAGAAAAAAAAGAGGTATTTACTATAATAAAAGAATAGTATTAAAAATTAGGTTATCCTTCTTATCCTTACTTAGTTAAAACAGCTAAGTTAACTAAGGGAATTCCTTTAGAAAAATTAAAGGAAGAGGACCTATACTATCCTAACTATATAAGCTCTAAGTTAACTAGGCACTAGCCTAGAATTAACTATAATAAAGCTACTTTTCCCTTAGAAAGAGTATATATAGATACTCTTAAAATTACCCCTATATCTATTAATAGAAATAACTACGCTATTCTATTTATAGATAATTATTCTAGCCTTAGAGATATTAAATTCTCTAAGAATAAAGAAGATATAATTAATATCTTAAAAAATAAGCTAGAATACTATAAAAACTAGAGGTTTAATTATCCTAAATAGATACGCCTAGATAATAGCACTAAATTTAATATAGGAGAATTATCTACTTATATTAAAGAAAGAAGGATTATATTAGAACCCTCTACTCTTTATACGCTAGAGTAAAACAGAATAGTAAAAAGAACAAATAGAGCTATTCTAGATAAATCTAGGACTATTATAGCAGCAAATAACTTACCTAAGTTTCTATAGGATATTATTCTTAAAGAAACTACTAAGTTATTAAATTATACTACTATAAGAAGACTAAAAAAGACCCCTATTAAGGCTTTTCTAGATTACTTTTATCCTAATAAGGATAATAAGCCTAATTTATCTAATTTAAAGAAAATAGGCTCTAAGGTCTTAGTTTATAGACCTAAAGAAAGGCGTATCTAGTTAGATAAACTAAATACCTATATAGAAAAAGGTATTTATTTATCTATAGAAGGAAATAATATATATAATATATATATTCCTTTTAGGCCTTATAGGTCCTTTATAGTAAGGACCTTATATATTAAATTTATAAAAAGTACTATAAGAGAGAGAGAAAAAACTACTATTCCTTTTAGTACTTCTATAAATAAGGAAATTATTCCTTCTTTTAATATAAAGGTTAGATTACCTTCTATATCTAAAGAAGAAAAGGATAAATATAAGGCCTATAATAATACTATAGAATAAAACTATAGTATTAAACCTCTAGAGCCTATTACTTTAAAATAAGCTCTAAAAGGACCTAATAAAGACCTCTAGCTAGAAGCTATATATAAAGAAATAGCTACTATTATAAAAAGAGGCACTTTAAAAGCAGTAGATCCTAAAGAAGCATATAAGTCTTCTAGGGTACCTTTAACTATAAAATAGGTCTTAAAGAAAAAATTTAATATTAATAGTAATATTAATAAATATAAGGCCTGCCTCTATGTTAGAGGTTTCTAGTAAAAATATAGGCTAGATTATTTTTAAACCTTTGCTATAGGTAGTAACCCTACTACTTATAGGGTACTATTAGCTATAGCAGCAGCCCTAGACTAGGAAATCTAACAAATAGATATTATTAAAGCCTTTTTATATAGGGATCTAGAAGAAGAGGTATATATAGACCCTTCTAATATCCCTTTATCTAAATTCTTTAAAATCTATCCTAATTTAAATACTATAAATTAGGAAGATAATAAAGAATAGATATTATTACTTCTTAAGGCTTTATATAGCCTTAAACAAGCTCTTAGGTAGTAGCAGTTAAAGATTAAATCTATATTAAAGGATATAGGTTTTATATCTTTAAAATCTAATAAAGCTACTTATTATAACTAGGATAAAAATAATCCTTATTACATTATTACCTATATTAATAATTTTCTTATACTTAATAAAGATATTAAGTATATAGAAAATATAAAGGGTAAAATCTCTAAATATATAGAGATTTAAGACCTAGGTAAAGTTTCTAAATTTCTAAGGCTTTATATAACAAGAGATAGATCTAGAAGATTTATAACTATCTCTTAAGCCTATTATATCTAATAACTTCTAGAAAGATTTAATCTACTAGAAGCAAAAGGAAATAATATACCTATATCTCTAGGTATATTAAGTAGCCCTCTAGGTAATAAATTAGAAGGTTATACTCCTTCTAAGGACCTATTAAAGGAATATTAACGCCTTATAGGTTCCCTTATATACGCTATGTTTATGACTAGGCCTAATATAGCCTATAGCGTATCCTTTACCTCTTGTTACCTTTATAACCTAACAGAATTCCTACTTAAGTAAGGAAAGGGTATTTTAAAATATTTAAAAGAGACTATTAATTATAATATTACCTATTAAGGTAATATAGATATTAATAACTCTAATAATACCCTTATTCTAGTAGGATATACTAATTCTAACTAGGCAAGTTATAAAGAAACTAGAAAATCTACTTCTAGTTATATCTTTACCTTATTAGGGGGTCCTATTAGTTAGAAATCTAAAAAACAGTTAACTATATCCCTATTTACTACTAAGGCTAAATTTAATAGCCTATAGGAAGCTATTAGGGAGGCAGTCTAACTAAAAGGCTTATTATCTAAAATAAGGTATAATATAACCCCTATAAATATTAAAACAGATAATAATACAGCCTTAAGCTTAGCCTATAACCTTAAATACTATTAGAGGACTAAGTATACTGCCTTATACTACTACTATACTTATTAAGAAGTTAAAAATAGTAATATAGAAGTAGAATATATTCCTACTTCTTTTATGCCTGCAGATAGCTTAACAAAACCCCTTCCTAAGGTTAAATTTTAAGAATTTATTAAGCTTATAGGCTTATTTAATAATAATAAGCCTATATAATATACCTATATATATAGTATATTTTTCTTACTATTATTAGGATTTTTATTAATAAGTTATTATACTTATTAATATTTACTCTATACGCTACTGCGTAACTCTAGGGTAACTCTTTTCACTTAACCACTTTTACTTTATAATAGAGCAAAAGAGGGAGTATTAGAAGTAAGAATATCTCTAAGTATTTTTATACTTCTTTATCTTATATTTCCTCTATTATAGAGGTTATATATATATAAGATATATATATTTATAATCTACTTACTTAGTAGATTAATATATATATTAATTACGTAAGCATGTCTGATTACGTAATCAACCGAAGATTAGAGAAGGTACTAGAATATCTAAGATCTCTTTAGATCCTACCTTCTACCTCTGTTATTCCTATAAGGTTATTGTTTTAAGTTAGGGTTATTTACTTAAGGTTATTATGTTACGTAACTAAGGGTTAATTTATAAGCAGCTTACGTAAGTATAGAATATTCTAGTAAGCTGTATAGGTCTATATAAGGGCTGGAATTATTCCTGTTTCTAGTTTCTTTTCCTTCTCTCTCTAAGCAAGCAAATAGTTAATAATCTAACTACTATACTCTCTTTTAACTATATATCCTTATATCCTCTATTTATCTACCCTAGGTATAAGCATTTATACCTCCCTTTTATCCTATATTCTTGCTTCTATAGGATATATCTTTATATAAGAGATATACTCTCTTATATTCTCCTAAGCTAGAATTCTCTATCTAAGAGACTAGCTTACCTGTTATGCTAACAAAACTTAATCCCCCTAAAGTTCTAACACCCTAATAGGATAAGAAAACTATTATATTACAACAGATCCTATAGTTAACTAATAGACTATAACTAAGATAATACACCTAGGTGTAACGCTATAATATAGGACCTATATAAAGATGTCTATATAGTAAAAAAGATAAAAGATAAAGTGTAGTTAGAGAATAAATTAGAGACCTAGTAAGACACACTATAACTACATATAAATAATAATATTAAAGGACACTACGCTACCTAGAGAGTTACTAAAGAGGCCCTCTATAAGATATACTAAAAAGAGTAAGAGAGACTTAATAAGATAACACGCTTATATATATATAATAGACGTTATTAGAACTTAGACCCTAAGGTAGGACCCTCTTAACTACAAACCTAAGATTACTATTTAGATATATAGTAAGGACACCTACTAATACACCTAACAAAAGGAGGCTATAATAATTCTAATATAGGAGACTAAAAAGCATAAGATAAAAGAAAAGGTAAGGAAAACAAGATAGCTAATCCTAAAGCAAAAAGCCTCTTCCTTATTAGAGCTACTACTAAGTATAACATACTAAACTTTAGCCTTAGGGATTTCCTAAAGGACACTAAGGTTAGTATATTAGTCCTATAACTTATATAAATTAGCCTAACTATTTAAGCTAAAACTATATTCCTTATATAAGTAGATCTATTTAGGTCCTTAAAAGGAAAAAAGATAGTATATATAAACGCTATAGACTTAGAATACTATTAAGTAAGCCTTATTATATTAAACAGTAATATATAAAGACATTAATAGGGAGAAAAGCAGAAGGTCTACTTCTAAGATATTATATATAACCTAGAAGACAAGGTCCCCTTAAGCTTAGGATATATTAATAGCGTTATTAAGTTTACTCCTACTAGAAATATCCTCCTAGACATAGAATTAACTATAGACGTTATAAACCTAATATTTATAAAGTAGTATAAGTTCCCTAGGGTTAGAATAATATAACCTATACTAATTAGACTAGTAGATAATAGTATCTTACTTATTAAAGAATATAGCCTGTTATAAGTTATAATAAGAGGTATCCTTATAGTTATTTAGGCTATTATTATTAGGCGTTCTAATAAATAGGACTTACTCCTTAGAAAATAATAGTATAAACAGGTAGGCGTAGTTATTAACTATTAAGTAGAGAGTCTTATGCTCTAAGGACGTAAGGGAGTCTAAACTAAAGTATATATTAAACTATTACCCTAACTAATAGAGTTCTAGAGGATCTATAACTACTAGCATATAAATAGAAAACTACTTTTTAATAAGGATAACTTTAAGATAAGAGATAATAATAATATAATAAGATATATTAACTAAATATTAGGGGAGGTATATAATCAAGTATAGAACGCTAATATAATAGTAAGAAACGCCTAGGTCCTAAGGGGATAGGCTAGAACCCTTAGGGACATAAACATTTTAACACTAGTAAACATAAGGTCCTAGAAGAGCGTTAAAATATTAATAAGTATTAATAATAGGGTTTAGTAATATAAAAGGAACAGATAATTATAACTCCCTAGAACCCCTAATTTCCTAATTCTAATTCTAAACCTCCTTATTATCTTTAACTATACGTCTTCTACTTTTTAGTAAATAACTATTACTATTAAGAAAAATTTTCTTTAAGCACCTTAAGCTACTAAGCTAATTTCCCTTAAGTTTCTTAACTCTTAGTATCTATAAATTTACTAATATATTACTCCCTAGAAGTATAGACACCTTATTACTATCTTACTACCTAAAGACCTATTAGGAAATATATAGTAAAGTATTATAAAAATATCTAATACTACCTTATATCTATAAAAAGAATAACTAAGTAAGTAAGTAAGTAGTAGTACTAAAGAAAGCTAAATAATAAAATATATAAATAGAAGGGGACTAAAAAATAAAATACACTAGAAAAAAAAAGCTTAAAATAAGTTAATATAGAGGACAAGGACCTAATAAACATACTAACTTAAAATACTTAGCTTAATAAAGGGGAACTAGTTAGATATAATAACCCTTAACTAGAAGACAGAATCTAGAAGCAGGACACGCTTCTAACACTAAGGCCTACTAGGAATATATAGATAGAGACGCTAGGACGTAACTTAGAAGGGGACCCCTAGGGATAACTAAAGTTAAAACCTTAACCTAACGCTCCTCTAGATAGATATCCTAAGGGGGAGGTAGTGCCTTTATTAATAGACACCTAGTATAAAGAGACTATAAGGACAAAAGGATACTATAGCGTTAATAAAAGATATAGCTAAGATATATATAAAGATATAGAAAACATAATAAATATTCCTACTTACTTAGAGCTAATAACTAGAGGATCCCTTATAACTATAATCTAAAGTTAGCTAGATAAATAAAGATAAATAATAATATAAACTTAAGGAACCTTAGACCCCTAAAACTACATCTAGATAGTAATAATAGACTTTAATAGGGACCTATCTTCTAACAAACTAGAGGACACTTTAATAAAGGGTAACTTAAAGGATAGTAAGGATAATATAGATAAGAATAATTAGGAAGCCTTAGATAAAAAATCTTTAGCCTAAATACTTCTCTTAGTAACTAGTAGAGAAGGTAAAATTAACTAAGAAAGGCCTAGCATAGAAACTAAGAGGGCTCTAGGTTTTAAGAAACTAGAAATATCTAGACTACTATCTATTTATATAGAAAATCTAGACTTTAAGGCCTACCCCTTAGAAAACTTAAAAATACCTACTTTTTAAGAATTATTAGACGCTCTATAACATAAGGTGGACTTATAGTTTTAGGACTTATAGATAACTATAAGGAATATAGTAAAAACAGAAGAATAGAGGGCAGATATATAAAGACTTTATTATACCTATTAAGAATACTTTATTAAGACACTAGTAAATATACGTTAGACTATACTTATAGAACATATAGTAGACCTATTACTAGGAGTATAACTAAAGATAAAGAAATAACTAAGGTATAGTAAAAAAGAGAGAGAGTTTATAGCTATAGTATTCCTAGAGATAAAGAGTATAAATATTATCTTCTAAGCAGATAGATAATCTCTATAGGTAGTAAATATATTATTCTAAGTAAAACTAAATAAGCTAAAGACCTTACGTATTATATATAATTTTAGACTAGTAAATAGGTCCTTAGTTAAACTAGTATACCTATATTATAATATAGAGACTAATATTAACTTTATCTTCTATAAGAGACCCTATATATACTCCTAGTTAGACGCCTTAAATAGATTCTAAGGAATTCCTATAAGACCTATAGACAGATATAAAGTTATATTTATAGGCCCTAAAGGTATATAGGAATATAATAGTATAGCTTAAGGACTAAAGGGAGCACTATCTATATATATAAGATTTAGTAACTATATCTTTAGATATTATAATATTAATTTAAAGTATATCCCCTTTATTATAAGATACCTCTCTTACTTAAAGTCCTTACTTTTTATCTTTATAGATAACTATAATATTACTAGTAAGATATATAAGGAACACTTCTATTTCCTTTAATACTACTACTTCCTAAGAATCTTATAGGCCCTAATTAGACTTAGTAGGAGTAAGATATTTCTCTTTAATAACTATATAAACTTAGTTAGTTTTAAAATACGTAATAAAAAAGTAAAGCTATTACTAAAACACTAAAATAAGTTTATAGTTTAAAAGATATAATTTAGGGAAATACTACCTAAAATATAAGAAGAAGTCTAAGGACTACTATATTTAACACCTTTTATATAAAAACATATCCTAAGAAGAGCTAACCTAGAACAGACTATTAAGTAAGCTTTTTTTTAAGAAGAATATAAAACAACTTAGTTAGAGAAGAAAAGCGTCTAGTAGGAATAAGTCTAGATTAAAAACCTAAAATAAGGAGTAAAATAAGCTAACGCCCTAAACAAGATATATAACACTATCTAGAATAACGCTACTTATAGTATAAGTTTAAGAGCCTAATTCTATCTTATAATAGATTTAAGTAACTACATAACTAAAGTAGTCTTAATATAGTTACTAGAAGACACTTTAATTAGCACCTTAATAATAAATAAGAACTTTAGGGATATAGTTATTATTATATAAATAAGCTTTTAATTTTCTAACTAGGAGAAAAGATACTTTATTCCTAAAAAGGAGACACTTATAATTATTTAGGCTTTAGTAGAATATAGGTAGCTTACTAACACTAGCCTTTACCTAGTTATAGTTTATACTAACTATAAATTAATTAAATAAAGTATAAAAAACTATAAAGAGATATATAGTAAGCTAGTAAGATAAATTAAATAGATAATAAAATATAACGTTATCTATATTTATAGACTTAATACTATAAAGGTTATTAAGGTTATAGATAGTTTAAGCTAACTACACCTTAGAATATAAGACAAACTACTAATAATAAAAACTAGGATAGCGTATAAGGCTACTATTAAAGACAGACTTATTATTTAGGGGGAAGAGGATATATAGTCTAGGATAGACTACTTTTTAAACACCCTAGTAGTAGTAATAGGCATACTTAATATAAATAGAAAAGTAACTATATAAAATAAGAGGATTATTATAAATATAGAACTAAGTAATATTATAAGTTAATAAAGATAAGTAATTATAATAGAGCTACTTAAGGTATAAGGTCTAGAACTATAGTATAAGGATATTATTAGATATCTAGTAAACAGACCTATAGCCTTAGAGGGACTATTAAGAGATAAATAATAACTAGTGTAAGTAAAAGTAATATAGTACTAGATATAAAACTAGACTTTATTAAAGATAGAAACAGACTTAAGCCTAGTAATATATATATTAAAAATAAAGGTGCTATTAGCACTATACTCTACTTATAACTAGATAAGACACTTTAGAAAGATAATAACCTTATACTATTTAAGAGGAAGATAGTTCTAGCTAAAAAGAATATAAAATATTAATATATATATATAATTATATAAGACGTATATAGTATACAAACTAAAAGTGCCTTTTTTAACCCTAAGGAAAATATTAGTACTATAACTATAGATAATAGTAGTAATAGACTTTATAAGAGAAATAACCCTAATAGTAGCTAATAGATCTAAATATATACTACTTAACGTTAATTACTTTACTAAGTTTTTTACTTTATCTTTAGTATTAGAAGTAATAGTGTAAATAGTATATAACGTCTAGTCCTTAACCCTATTAAGTATTTTTAGGTAGCTAGACGCTATTTACTATAATAATAGATCTTATTTTAAGAACGCCTTATTTAAAGTAGTTACTAAATTTTATAGTATATAACTAATATATAGACCTATATTATATTTACACTCTATAGGATAGGTAGAAAGAATAGTACGCCTAGTAAAGATATAACTAATAAAATAGGTATATAATTAAATAATAGAAAACTAAAGACGCTAGTACTATAAGATTTTAAATATATTAAAATAGAGAAACTTAAGGTTTTTAGAAGTAATTTTAATAAGTCTAGCTAAGGTAATATTTAGCTTTAATATAATTAGACTAAACCTAGGGATTAAGGGTCTAGAAAACCTAGAATAATATTAAGCTAATAATAGATATTAAGAAGTAACACTTCTAGAAGATAAGTATACTTATATATCCTAAGAACTAAGTTAGATAGTATTAAAAAATATAGATAAATAAGATAACCTATATAAACTAATAATAAATATATTAATATCTTAAGCTAATAAAATAAATATAGAATAGGTAATTAAGAGGACGTTTAAGACTAGTAACTTAGTATAAGAAAAAGAGAATAAAGATAAAGTAGCTAAGTTAAAGTTTAAAGTATTATAAAGCAGACTATAAATAGTTATAAGACTAAAGTTAGAGGTCTCTTACTAGATTATAAAGCCTAATAACTAAGTGCGTATAAGAAAGGTTTACTTAAATAATCTAAAGCTATATATAAAGCGCCTAAAGTAACTAGAGGTGTCTAAACTTAGACTAAAAGAGGATACTATAAACGTAATTAGAGATATCTAATTCTAAGATATAGGACACTTAATAACGCTAAATTTAGAAATAATAAGAGAGGAAATAAATAAGGCTATAAGGGTAGAGGAAATATTAATAAAATAAGGACTAAAGGAATAAGATATAGTAAAAAAGGGAATATTAATAATACTATAAGGACACGTTAGGGTTCTTAGGAGAGATAGAGAGTAACCTAGGTTAGGCCACTTTTCCCTCTAAGGTAGCCTAAAGGGAGGAACAACCTACCTAAGGGATAGTAAAGGTTAAGCTTAGACACAGAATTATGTCAGCACAGCATACTTTAGGCCAAGACAGGTATAGTTTAGCATTTGGAAGAAACAAGCACAATTATTATCACCTTTCACTCCTTAGATCACGCCTGAAGGTTTTGGTAAAGTTGACAGTCAACTTTCAGCCTTGAGCCACGGCGTTCGTAGAGCAAGACACGCCCAAAGTTAAAGAGGTACCTAGCCTGTGAGAAGCCAAAAGGGTCGTCTCCGGTTCCGATAGAAGTCACATTTCAGACGGGGTGGCGCATCCATCCACGGGTTCGCAGCCGAGGCGACATTGCGATGACTAATAAGCGGCCGAGGGAACCGCGGCGGGAAGCGAGCATGAAGCATGATGGCGCTTGACAGCCTGTCCTCGAAACCTCGCCCGAACTCGCAGCATTGATAGAGGGCAGGAATGCAAGTCCCGATCGCCAAGGCATCAGACAGGGTCACAAGTCTCCCTTCCACCCCCATGTTTCTCGATTGTTCCTCTGGTTTGCCAAGTCATCTCCGGAGAAAGCCATCCTGGTGTGAATGAATGTTGGTGGTGAGGACAAGCACTCGAGGTTTCTGGACCGCCAAGGATGCACCGCCTCGGAAGACACGCAAGACGAGCACACCAATCACCACTGGCGCCATCAATTAAAAAAGGGCACAAAAACAGAATTCATCCCTCTTTCTCCAAAAATAAGAACCATCCGCCACTTAGCAGTCGAACCGATCCATTGCAAAAGCTTGGGCCACCCTCTAAACGTCTAAGGGCCAGTCAGCAAGCATATGGAATTCTTCCCTCTCGGTACGGTACGGATATACGGAGTAGGTCGAGCTAATTCTGCATTAAGGTAGCTTAGCCCGCCTCCAAGTTCGAGGTCACCCGCGCCTCCGCCGACCTCAACCGTTCCTCTCGTATCACCGTCTGTCTCCTCGTCCCTTTCGTTCCTTCAACTCCCTGGGACGACGTCTCGGCTGCCATCACTGCGGTGTTTCTCGTCATATCAGACATCTCAGTTCCGAAACCAGCAGTCGGCCCTCTCACACTAGTGCAGCGCTAAACAGCAGAAGGAGGGAAGTCTTACCGCCGTCATCCGACCGGTCCCCCGGGTGTTCCACTGCCATTCATCACCCACTGCTCGCTACCGCTCCTTCCCTCGCACCTGCAGCAGCGACAGCGACTGAGCGTGCATATATCTATCTGATCTGGTCTGATCTATCGTAACCACTGAACCCGCCCACCATGTTCTTCTTCTTCGTGTGCGGCGAACACACCTTTCGCAAGCCCGTCGAGGGTTACGAGGGCATGGTCTGCCAGTGCTACAACTGCGGCAACATGGCTGGCCACGTCATCAAGAGCCATCCGTGGTTCACATTTTGCTGGATTGTGAGTCCCCTCTACCTTTTCTTCATTCTGTTCACTACTTTGTGCCTGCCTATTTCTTGCCGTCTACGCCCCTTTGAGCTTGATGTTCGGTTTCTTGTCGGCCGACTCAAAGCCCTCCGTCATTCCACCCGCCACCTTCATCTGGCATCTTATCTTCGCATCGCGACCTTGATGAGACCTATGAGAAGTTTCAAGTCCAAGAAAGGACATCCGAGACTAACTGATCCCGCAGCCTGTCATCCCCTTGTCTTTCAAGGGCTACACCGATGTTGTCTGCCACATCTGCAACTTCGCCCAGCCGCTTGAGAACCGCCCTGATGTCACGTCGATGAAGGGCGGCAGCCCGATGTACCCTCAGCCCGTCCATGGACAGCCTCCTCAAGGATGGGGTCAGGCGCCACCTCAGTACCGATGAGAGGCGAAGCTTTCTCATATTTGGCCATCAACATCACTAGCCATCTCAAAACTCCTCACTGGGGAGTGGACGATCGCATCAAGGGGAGAAAGCGACAGGCCTGGGAGGGGAACTCGAACGGACAGGCTATTAGTGATGACCTCTTGCCCACCGCGAAGGGTATGGTATGGCATTTATGTTTCCTTGTGATTACAGGCAAGATACCAAGCTGGTTAGGCGTTGGGGCAGGCCATTGCGTACGATGACGACAATTGAGTTATTAAGATTTCTTTCAGATACATCGCTTGCCCGAGGAGTGGCATTCATCTTGATGTCCTGCGCCAGTTTGGCGCCAGTCTTCCTGGTAGAACTTCTAAATCAGGTGCTCTACTTTTCGATCGTTTCCGCTAATTGTGGCGAGATTATACAGGGACCACGGGATGCGCCTGTCAGCCATGTGTGAAGCATCCGTTATCGAGACTGCATTGCAACGTCGCCTTCTGTTTAGTCCAACCTTGTCAGAGCTTAATCATCACGGAAGTCAAGCGATATTGCCTCATGCCCAGCTTGTGCGGAGGTCTGGGGATCATATCCCTGCTGACAGCCTAAACAACCCCAACATGTCAGCTCTCATGGAGCGTCAAGTCATGGCAACAGAGTATCCCTTGTGAGCAATCTGCCGCAAACAGTTTGCTGGCAGCCAGCCTGCGGAAAACTCCAACTTGAGCGCTGGTCGGGGGTTGAGTCAAGACCCTTGCCACATCATGTACCACACTTTCTGTGAATGCAATTTCACATGTTGAGTGCTGCCTGTATATTGAATGAGAAAGGGGGAATGCATCATTGAAACCAAATTGAGCAAACATCAACTCTACACGTTATAACACGATTTGAATCCAACGACATGTACTTATTGAAACATTAGCATCGTAGTTTTCGTAAAAGTCAACTGAAATTTTGGACGCGTGTATAATTACATGTCTGTTAGTAGTGTATACCAAAATACTTTTAGATGTAAAGAAATACCTTGACATAGATGCATCTCAGCCTAGATGAAAGCCAAGCATTACGGCAGCACATGACGTATGCCTTCTGCACCAGCCACAAGTGGGAACTGTGGCGGTACACAAGCACTGAACTTTCCTGACTGCTTCCGTCATGTCAATGTTCGCACTACTTCAGATCCCCGACATGGACTGATCATCGAAACCTCGGTTATCAGTTTGATCCAACAAAAGAGGAAAAATCTGCGTGATGCTCGTTGAATCTGTTGCGCGATAGAGACAATCTATTTCCGACCCACGAACTCGACCGACAGCCTCCAAACATCCGCAACAATGGCGTCCGCGAAGCGAGGTCCATCCGTGCTGGTCCGTCACAACCTCCCGTTCCCCTGCCCGGCCATCCAGTCATCCGTAAAGACACTAATGCATGCCTTCTGTAGGTGACCGACTCGCGAGAACGTCCTCCGCAGAGAGGTTCTCTCCAGCGGCAGAGTACCGGCATAGGAGGTGCCCAGGGCCGGCCGGCCATGCGCTTCATCTCTGTCGACAATGTGTTGCAGTACGCCTCCGACATCCCCTCGGGTCAGCCCCGCGTCGCCCCCCCCTCCCAACGTCCCGGAGGTGGCCCCGCGAGCGCTCGACGCGGCGGCGCAGGCCTGCCGAACCTGCAGTCGAAGACGGGGCAGCAGAGCATGCCTTCGCGCACGACAAAAATTAGCGAGAAGCTCGTGTTGCTTCCTGAGACGGATGAGAAACCCGGATCCGACGAGGACCTCGACGAGCCCGCCAGCAGGATAGCGCGCGAGATTGAGGCCGAGGAGAACCGCCCACTACGCGACGAAGAGCTCGATGTGCTCCGCAAGAGAGGCGGCATCCGTGGCAAGAGTTACGCCGAGCGCCTGTCCAAGGTCCAGCGTAAAGAGAAGCTGGCGCGGTTGACGGCGTACTGCACGGCGCAGTCGTACAAGATGAAGTCGGCCGCCGAATTCTTCCGGACCAAGCACGACGCCAAGACGAAGCTCTACGACGACTGCCTTTACGTGGTCTACTCTTTGCCTCTCCTGAACGGCACCGAGGGCTACCGCCTCCGCAGCCGGCCCATCGTCAAGACGCCGGGAAGCGGCAAGACGGTCCTGGACATGGAGATTGAGCGGAGTGAGCAGCGCGACTACCACGAGGGCTATTTCGAGGACGTCGTCGACGCCGAAAGCCCCATCAATGGTAGCCCCATGAACGGCAACAGCGTCTACGGGGACGGGTCATCCTCGCCGCGCCACCACCGCGAGCAGTCCCCCGAGGACCCCAACATGTCGCCCATGGCGCGGATCCCGGACGCCAAGTCGTTCGCCGAGATGTTCCTCTTCTCCTACGGCGTCGTCGTGTTCTGGAACTTCACCGAGCACCAGGAGAAGGACATCCTTGCGGACTTGACGTTCGCGCAGAACGAGAATGGCCTCTCGCTGCTCACGCGCCCGCTCGACGAGGATGACTTCGAGACGGAGGAGTTCCACTTCGAGTACAGCCACGACGTGAAGCGGCCGCGCATCTTCAACGACATGATTACACTGCTGCCGCGCAGCGACCACATGGTCAAGCTGACCATCAGCCATGCCATCGCGCAGAGCACAAAGCTGTGTCTCTTCGAGGAACGCATGAGCGAGACGATGCTTGACGCGCAGCATGTTCCGAAGCGGTTGGCCCTCACGGGCGAGCTCAAAATGACGAGGGTAGAGATTTTCAAGATCCTGGGCCGGCTGTTCAAGAGCCGTGTCGATATCAACCTCTGTAGGTTTGCCCTCCTTCCCACATGCCCTGGCACGGCAAGTCTATTTGGACGCGGCTTCCGAGGTGTGCTAACCCATCTTGCCCAGCCTCCAACATCCTCGACGTCCCCAACTTCTTCTGGGACTCGGAGCCGACGCTGCACCCGCTCTACGTCGCTATCCGCGAGTACCTCGAGATCGACCCGCGCATCAAGGTCCTCAACGAGCGCTGCCGCGTCTTCCTGGACCTCGCCGAGATTCTGGCCGACTCGGTCGCCGACGCCAAGATGAGCTACATCACCTGGATAGTCATCGTCCTCATCATCATCTCCATTCTGGTCACCATGACCGAGGTTGGCCTGCGCTTCGGCATGCTGACCAAGAACAACGGCAAGGGCACGGACGTGCCGCTGATAGCCGCCGGCGGCGGCTCCTCGGGGGCGCAGACGCAGCTGTTGCCGGGGAGCGTCAAGTGGGAGCTCGAGCGGAGGAACGTCAGCGTCGACGAGCTAAGGCTCTGGAGTCGGATGCTGAGCGAGGAGGAGGGGGCCAGATCCGATCAGTCTCCTTCTACGGGGAGCCAGATCGTGGGCAAGACCTTTGCTGGCGTATGAGGACTGCGTCGACTTCCTCCCCCGCTCCAGCTCTGGCTTCTTCATTTCTCGTTCCCTTTTCCATCTCTTTTGTACCATTAGGTACTGCATAGCGTGGCGTTGGCGGATTTACAAGTTTCCTTCCAAAATAAAATCATACGCGAAGAAGTTAGGCGCAATAGGAATGGAGGGTTATTCTCTTCTCATCAAACAAAGCCTCGCACGTGGCCCCAACAGCGTCGGCGGATCAATCCGTCCGTCTCACCATTGACCGTCAGCACAACGAGAGTGAAGACAAGACGCCTTACTTGGGAAAAGGACAGCAGATACGGGGGGGGGGGGGGGGGCTCTGGCATGATTACACCATGATTACACAAGTTCACACACCTATTTAGGTTCCCCTGGTAGATTGAATTTGAGAATTTGGTAGTCTCGTTTTAAACACCCAGTGCTATGATATCCAGACAATGTGCAGTGAGGCAAGGCAGGAGGGTGTTGGAAAGAAACCCAATCGTCAGGCGAACTTTGTTAAAATTTTCTCTCCAACAAGGGCTCTAACGAGGAAGGAATGGATACTCTGTCCACTGCCCATACGCGACCTTGACTGCAAAGGACCATCTACGCCTATTCTGTACATTTATATCCACAAAAAGGAAAAAAAAAAAAGAAAAAAAAAAGAAGAAAACCCCCAAAAACCCGGTTCTTTTGACGCGATCAAAAAGACGACAGCAACCCAACGGGCCTCTTACTCATCCCGGTCCGCCATGTTGGCGAGCGGGACGTAGCCCTGGTCTTGTGTTCGCCTGCCACGGAGCTTGCGAACGACGTATTTGACCCTATCGAGGAGGCCGAAGCCGCGGCTCTGGGTGCCGGCCGAGGGGTCCCTCATGTAGCTCGGGCGGGTCCAGAACTTGAGCATGAGACTGCTCACGACGACGCTGACACTGCTGCAGGCCATGGCGGCACCGGCAGCCATGGGGTGGAGGTGGAGGCCGAAGGGGAGGAAGACACCCATGGCGAAAGGCAGGCCGATGGCGTTGTACAGGCAAGCCCAGGCGAGGTTGAGCTTGATGCGGTTGAAGATGGAGCGGGCAAGGTGGAGGGCGGCGGGGATGTCCATGAGGTCGGTGGGGCGCATGAGGACTACGTCGGCCGCCTCCATGGCGACGTCCGTGCCGCTGGCCATGGCAATACCGACGTCAGCGGTCGCGAGAGCAGGAGAGTCGTTGATGCCGTCACCGACCATGCCGACGACCTCGCCTTGGTCCTGAAGCTGCTGGACAATGGCCTGCTTCTGGTCGGGCGAGACACCGGCGTAGACGTTTTCGGATGGAATGCCGACAGCAGCCGCCACAGCGACTGCGGTGGAGCGTTGGTCGCCGGTGACGATAGCCGTCTTGATCTTCATGCGGTGGAGGACAGCGATGGCCGCGGCCGCGCCTTCCTTGATGGTGTCAGAGAGACAGAGATGACCGCTGTACTGACCGTCGATGGCAACAAAAATGTTGGTGGTGCCTGCCGAGGTCTTCTTGGCGCTGGAGTTGGCTTTGGCATTCAGCTGCTCAGAAGCATCGACCGCCTCGGCGGGGACATTGACATTGTTTTCGCGGAGGAAACGGACGTTGCCAAGGAGGACGCGGTAGCGGGTGCGGTCGTTGCCTGTGGCCGGCTCGACGAGAGCGTTGATACCTTTGCCGACGACGGCCTTGAACTCGCCGACGCTGCCCTCGATGGTGGCCTCTTCATCGATGCCAAGCTCGGCCTTGGCGGCATTCAGCACGGCTTTGCCTACCGGGTGCTCGCTACCCATCTCGGCGAGCCCGACAATGTGCCACCACAGCCGGCGCTGCCACTCGATGTCTTGCCAGGCGGAGACAAGGCTCATCTTGGCCACGGTCATTTTGCCGTACGTGATGGTGCCGGTCTTGTCGAGGACGATCTGGGTGATTCTCGTTGTCGTCTCCAGAGCAGCTCCGCCCTTGACCAGAATTCCGTTCTCGGCGCCTATACCCGTACCCACCATGACGGCGGTCGGGGTTGCCAGGCCAAGCGCGCAGGGACAGGCAAAGACGATGACAGAGATACACAGCTTGACGCACACCATGATCTTACCGCCACTAGCTGCTTCAGTGAAGATCTTTGGTGGGTTCGCGAGCACGTGGCTGAGGATCATCCAGACGAGGAACGTCATGAAACCGAGGATGAGAATGGCCGGGACAAAGTAACCGGCAAGCGTGTCGGCAAGACGCTGGATAGGGGCACGGGTAGTCTGGGCGTCCTGGACAAGCTTGACAATCTGGCTGAGCTGCGTGTCGCGGCCGGCCCTGGTGACGCGGAAGTCGACACGGCCGTGACCGTTGACGGTGCCGCCGATCAGGTAGCTTCCCTTCTTTTTCTGAACGGGCATGGCCTCGCCCGTCACCATACTCTCATCGATGTATGTTTCACCGCGGACCAGCACACCGTCTGCCGGGATCTTGTCGCCAGGACGAAGGATGACGACATCTCCGACTTGAAGGAGCTCAGTAGGGATGACCTTCTCCTCTGCTGCGTTTCCGTCGCGGTTGGGAGTCTTGGGCTCACCGGAGACCGCGGCGTTCTCCCAACCCTCTGCGGCTTTCTCGGCAGCGATGGGATCGGCATAGATGGTGGCCATCGACGGAGCCAGAGACATGAGGCGCGAGAGGGCCTTGGAAGTCTGGCCCTTGGCGCGGTTCTCCAAGAATCTGCCGAGAGTGACAAAGGTGATGAGCATAGTGCTGGTTTCGAAGATTGTCGCCGGCCTTGTGTGCGGCGGGAAGAGGAAAGACACCAGCATGGCGATGATGCTGAAGAAGAAGGCGCACGAGGTACCGAGGATGACGAGGACGTCCATAGTTGGCGATCCGTGCTTGATGGATTTCCAGCCCGAAATGTAGAAACGCTTTCCAATGCCGAATTGAACGGGGATTGTGAGACCCATGCAGATCAAGTCGCCGAAGAAAATACCGGGAAGAAGCTCCCAGCTGCCGAAGTCCAAGGCGGGAAGGACCATGGGCAGAGCCATGCTGATGAGAAAGACGGGAATGGCGAAGGTCAGGGACAGCTTGAAGGCTCTCCGCCACTCGTTGATTTCTCGAGTCTTGGCGAGCGACTCAAGCTGCGCGTTATTGTCATCGTTATCGGAAACCAATGCATTAAGGCCCTCGGCCTCAACAGCCTCGACGATTCCCCGCAGTCCGATGAGGGTGGGCTGGTGAACGACGGTGAGTCTCGAGGTGGCCAAGCTGAGTTTGGCAGAGTTGATGCCGGGGATGGTCATGAGCTTTGCTTCTAGCGCCGAGGCACTGCTGGCGTCGGGATTGCCGTAAATCTTGAATTGGGCAGTGGAAGAAGCGCCATTGCCCTGTGTGGACGCCTCGAGCGCGGTTGACAGGATTTCCGCGCCAAAGCCCCTATCCTCGATGATCTCGGCAATCTTTTCTGCTGGCAGCTTGGTCGTGTCGTGAGTGATGACAGCGCGCTCGGCCAACAAGCTGATGTTGAAGCGCAGGACACCCTCCAGCTCCTTGAATCCTCCTTCGACGGCTGACGTACAAGCGCCGCAGGTCATGCCCTCGATGGAAACTGTTGTTGTGGCGACGGAGCTTGTGGGGTTGCTGCTGGCCCTGGGCTTCTCCTGCTGGGTGGTTTCGCTGTCTATGATCTCGGCGCCAAAGCCTCGGTCCTCGATGATTTCGGCAATTTGCTCGGCAGTGAGCAGTTCCGGATCGTGCTCAATGACTGCCCTTTCAGACAGCAGAGAGATGCTGAAGTTCTTGACGCCCGGGATGTCTTTGAAGCCTCCCTCGACAGCAGATGTGCATGCGCCGCACGTCATTCCTTCCACAGCAATAGTGGTTGTCATGAACCCGCTCTCCTCCTCGGCATCGAACAGGTCCTGGTGTGTTGGGAACATGGGTGAGGGCAGGTCGGTGGACAAGACTTCGGCGTCGAAACCGCGGTCCTCAATAATCTCGGCAATCCTCTCAGCAGAGATGGCTTCGGGGTTGTGCATAATGACTGCGCGCTCCATGACGAGACTGACGGAAACACTTCCCACGCCGTCAACGCCCTTGAAGCCCGACTCTACTGCGGAAGTACATGCGCCACACCTAGCAACAGGGGAGACTTGTAAGCAAGCAGGCGGCGGGGAAACATCACGCAGCAAGGACTCAACTCACGTCATGCCTCCGACTTTGAGGGTCGTCGTCGCCCATTGAGTTGGGGTCGGAGTAGCGAGAGTGGCTGTTGGCGCGCCAGCCTCAAGCTTCCCCGGTACTCTGATGGCTGGAGGGGCCATGATTTCGGTGTTTTCCGTGGAACGATGCGCTTGGCAATTGCGGAATGTCAGGAATGCAGGGCCAGCCTCGCGGTTTGTTGGTGTTTCGGTCTCGAGTCGGTTTCCAGCTATTGGGCTCCTGTCTTCGTGGTAGGGCTAGCAGTCCATAGAGTGCAAGAGGAGCTGTCGAGCTTGCTTCGAGGTCGAGGCAAAACGGTTGGACTGCGAGAAGAGGGTTTTGGTGAGAAGGCTCCAGAAGACCGGCTTCCAAGTACTATGTACGAATGCTCCCGGGTTGGTGTCGTGGTCGGAATGTTATGTGGAGTATGTGCACGAGGTACGATGTGTACGGGGTAGCGTAAGGCCGCCTTGAAAAATAAAAAGGTTGGTAAGATTGAGAATTAAGGGCCGGGGAGGCTTCGGGAGAAGAAAAAGAGCAACCGGTGGCAGTCAATGACACGATTCGGGGGAAGAAGGGAAAAGAAGACAGTCTTGGGGAGGACGTAAGCGGAAGGACGTAAGCAGGAGTTTGGGTTTTGCGGGTTTTGTCAGCCAGAGATCTTGCCTCGATAGGCATGGGAGGAGGATGTGATGGGGGGCGTGACAGTGGCAGTGGGCAGCGTGGTATCAGTTGTGCATCTATCTATTGTCTGTTGTACCCGTACATAGTAGCACCGCTGGACTGCTGCGAAAGCGAGCGATAGCCGGAGAGGAACAGAACATGTATGTGTGTGGATGCAGCACGGCTCGACCGGCATACAAGGTGACAAGGTCATCCATCATCTGGCGCAATCGTGGGACGGACGACCAGGGGTGTGAGAGGGAAAGGGGAGGGGGTGGGTGGCGTGTGTCTGGGCGGGCGGGCGGGCGGACACAGACAGATACTGGAACAGGTACAGGCACAAGTACGGAACAGACACGCCAAAACTAACGGGGACCGGGCTTTCTGACTGGCGAGAAGACAATAGCATGCCCAGGAGGGAATTACCTAGCAAGGTAGTGTATCTATTTGTATCTAGTCATGTTCCGCGTCGCTGCTAAACCCGTCGGCACTGAATAGAGGATTACCAGGGCTTCTTTGCTCCTTACGGGGCTCGTGCGGTTGGCTTTTCTCTCCCTCTCCCCCCCTCTCTCTCTTTCTTTTGCTTTTGGCCGAGAAAAGAAAAGAAACCCGTTCTACTACCTAGGATGCTGACCCAGACCTAGGTACCTACATGATTTGCTAAGGGGGAAAAGGAGACACCACGACGCTTGCTGGGTGCTGCAGAGCGGTTTGTGTGTGGAATGGTGGCCTAGTAGTAGGGGAACCAATTGGGTTGCACGGGCCATGTCAGCCCGTGCTGCAGCTCTCGGTAACTTGAAGTCGTCGGGGGCCGGGTCGGGGTGCCCTCCACACACTCCTCCCATTTCCCTTTTCTCTTGGTCGCAATACATATGGACATATAGACACGGCCCGCAGCGAGACCATCGCAACAAGAGGGGGTGCTAATGGCCATCTCGCTTTGCTGTGCACGTACGGATCGTATAGCAGGTTTCTAGTTGTGCTGAAGGACCACTGGCTTACCGGGCGTCCGGTGACGCTGCCGCCATCTGCCATCTCTCAGCCCGGTAACGCGGAACCGACCGCTGCTGATCCTTCGTAAAAAGTACCCGGTCAAGGACCTGTTGAGCCAGGGATAGGGTTACCTATGTGCGCCTTGTACAAAGGTAAGCTGAGATGATGAACTCAAACTTGCCACTGCTACAGTACGGATACACTACAGAATAGGCATAAAAACTGACAGTGCATGTATACTCCGTACGTAGTACACACACAATAGTAGTCATTCTGGTGTGGATATGTATTGCATGTTGCATGCGCGTACCGGTACGAGGACCACGCACCTGAGCCAGGCTTGTCAGGCCCTCGAAACATTCAAGGGCACCGCAGTTGAGGCAGTTTTCCCCTCGAGGGTCCAAGAGGGGGCTTCCTTGGTTCGGATAGAATACTAACTTCCGACTATCAGAGAGTCGCCAAATCCAATTCATCCGAATTGTTTATTGGGTCTGATATGTCTCCGACGTGGGCCTCCGGACGCTATGCCTCATGCTCCTGAATAAGTCTTCCGTGCTGTCCTTCGCGCTGAACACCTTACGGTACCCAGTACCTCATGCCCTGCAAGTCATGTATTCACACCGCCTTCTTTTTCCTTTTTTCTTCTTTTTTTTTCTTTCTTTCTTCATCATCGCCTTCTGTCCCCAAGTATCCTCCTAATTTCCATCAATTGATGCCTTTACTACACACAGAGATAGGAGGAGACAGCTGGTTACCAATGTCATCCTCGGGATTGCCGTGACTGTGACCGAGTTTACTTTAACCTTGAGTTTCCGACGAAATGGCCAATGGTACTGATCTGACCTACTGTCAGAGTCAACTCCCGTTGTTTGCTCCCACACCCGAGCCACTTCCTCGGGAGATTCTCGCCATGGAGGTACCCCCGACAAAAAGCCAAGCCCCGGCTCGAATTTCCCCCGAATGCTTCATTTTGGTGTTTTAGCTCCAGACTAAGTCCATGATCGCCTGCAGCCCCCCTTTTGGCCTTCCTATCCATCCACCCGAAGGGTAAAAGACAATGGCCTCTCTCAACCACAGTGTTTTTCACCCAACTGCCATCTTCCAGCCACTCTTCCAATTATTGGAGGGACACCGACAAAGAAAAACCCATGCTGCACTGTCTTTGTTCCGTTCTGTGATAGTCGCTGGAGGCTGAACCTGAGAAGAAAGTACTACGCTGGGGAAACTGGACTGGTCAATCACATTATCTTAGTGCGAGATACCCCACTGCCTGAGCTGCACACTCAGCACCTGCCTGTCAGGCGGCCTGCATGACTGCCCCGCGCCGGAACCGTAGTGGGCCCCCCACCCAAACCACTTGCCGCCTGGCTTCCATTGACTGCACCTCAAACAGATCTGACACAAGCCTCCTCTGAAGACATCTCCCTTCAGAAAACACTCCAAAGAACCCCATCTGCTTCTGACGCCCCCCATCCATCCATCCGACCACGCAAGGGTCAGGAATCCAAGCGCCTCCTCTCAGCCTCACCCAGTCTGTTCGCCGCTGAGGATACCAGCCCAACCTCAGCCTCGCCACAACCCCACCTTTGGGGTATCACAGCGTGCTCTAAGTGACGACAACTGCCGCCCTCGACCGGAACCCCCACCTCCAGAGAGCTTCGTGAGCGCTGCCGAGAAGCTTTCAAGATGGAGCAGACGAAAGCTCTCAACGCGCTCGAGGTCAGTAATTCCCCAGTCGCTCCTTCCATCGCATGCTAACTCATGCCCGCTCCAGCCCTTCCTTGCTCTGAGCAAGTCGGCCACCTCACCACGCGCCGCGGCCGATCTCATCACCCGCGCGACTTCGAATCCGAACACTTTCCTCTTCACAGAACTCCTCGAGGCCCCGCAGATCCAAGCCCTGTCCCAGTCCCCCGAGTTCCTCCCGCACCTCCGCCTCCTCGAGATCTTCTCCTATGGCACTTACACCACTTACCTCTCCTCCGGCCAGCAGCTGCCCCAGCTCAACGACGCCCAGACCCTCAAGCTCCGCCAGCTCTCCCTCCTAACCCTCTCCAGCAACCGCTCGAACCTAAGCTACGCCGCCCTCCAGTCCGCTCTCGGCCTTCCCTCGGCCCGCGCACTTGAGGACCTCGTCATCTCGGCAATCTACGCCGGTCTCATTGATGCCACCCTCGACCCCCGCCGCCAAGTCGTCCAGGTCAACTCCCTCGCCGCCCTGCGTGACCTTGCCCCCGGCGCCGTCCCGCCCATGATCCGCGCCCTGCACGCCTGGTCCTCGCGCTGCGAGTCCACACTCGAGGACCTTGAGGCCCAGATCGTCGGCATCCGCGACGCCGCCGCCCGCCGCCAGCGCGACAAGGCCGACCAGGAAGCCCGCCTGGCCAAGCTGGTCGATGAGGTGCGAAAGGATCCCGAAGCAGGGACCGGGACCGGGAGGAAGCTCGCCGTCGGCCACGGCGGCGGCGGCGAGCGCGGGAGCGGCTTCCTGGGCCACACGTCCAGGGCGCAGCGGTACAACAAGAGAGGTAGCACGAGCATGATGGACAACACAGCCGAGAGCATTGACGACGAGGCCATGGACGTGGACGAGGAGGACCCTGAGCAGGAGAAAAAGCGTGCCAGTCGGCGGAAGCTTTAGCATGGGTGAGGACGGCAGTTCTGCTTTGAGAAGGGGGCACACACATACACACTCCCTTCCTGTTCAGGGAGCAAGGAGGTCCTTTGGAGATCAAGAGTTTGAACCGCGGCATTACGAGGACCACGAAGTATCAGTCAATGCCAGGGTAATGAATGGGAAACGAGGAACAGCATGATCCGCAAAAGAAGAAAACCAGGAGCTGGGAGCGTAACCGGCAAACGGCAGCAGAATATCACGATAGATGACGAAAAAGCATTCAACTTCAAGTCAGCCCCGAAAGCGCGTTGATAGAGAGAGGCCACTACTAGCCTCTTCCCATCCCAGGTCTGTGGTACCTATCTAGAAAGCCAAGAATGAAGATTGAGGGAATCAAGAAATGAATGTGAATGAATGTGTCGAAGCCAAAAAGAAGAAGAAAAAGAGCTCTTGCCCGACACGCCTCCGCCTCTTCCCTCCATCTTGGGCTACCACCTCCGTTCCCGTTCCTGCTCAGGCAGGACTATCTTCTCTCGGCCCCCTCCAAAGTAATGGTACACCATGCCTCGTGTGCATGAAATTGTAAAAAAGAGAAAAAAAATTAAATATCTCACTCTCGCCTCTCATTCAACGCCGAATGCGAGGCTGGATATCCCATGTGGCCTCTCCCATTTGTCCCTACGCCGTCCCTCTTTTTGGGTAATGTGGAATCCTGAACGGGGAAACTGATGAAAACTGGAAAATTCGAGAAGGGGGGAAAAAACGAACTCTGTCGCTCAAAATCCTGGTGGGGGTCATAACGTTCGTGAAAGCTCTCTCTCTGTGTGTCTCTCTCAATGACAAGGGCCATAATTAGTACATCCTTGATGTTGATTGGGGAGGCCACATTGTTGATGAGTTTGGGGTATTGCAAGTCATTTCCTTTTTTGTTTTTTTTGTTTGTGACACAGAACAACACAGTGCAGAGCGACCTTTTAAAGCCGCTTGCCTGGGACAAGGATGAAAAGCACACAGAGCGCTGCGTCAATCAAAAGTGTGACAGAGAGAACCATGACGGCCCGCTTGATGAGGAGATTGCGAACGTAAGGCTCACGGATTTTCGAAAAGTTGAATGGCGTGTACTCACTCAAGCCGATAAGAGCAAGCACGGGGTCCAATGAGTATTGGTAGGAGGCAAGGAAATAGACACCAATGGTGAATGGGAGGATAAGCTGCAAGTTGGTTAGCGAGTGGGCCCATAAGAGGTCATCAGGAAACTCACCCAGCATCTTGTCAAGCGATCAGCATCAAGGAAGATGAGAATAAAGCCGGCCCAGAAGCCGCCAAACATGGACAAGAGGCCGAGAATCATTCTGATCTGAAGAGTAGTCGGGATGAGGTTGCCAAGAGCCTTCATCCTCAGGAAGTTGGGAAAGGCATCGCGTTCCATCGCCTGGAATACGTAGTCCTTGGCAACGTCGAAAACCTCCGGGTCATCTCTGCCAAAGTCCTCTATAGCGGTGGTGACGTCCTGGGTGATGGATCCCGGCAGGATGATCTCGCGTTCGGCGCCGGGGAGAAGAAAGGTATATAGGATCTTCTCTGCAGAAGCGCGGATATCCTGTCTCGCGACGGTGTGAGCCGGGGAGTTGGAGTCGGTCATGTCACGCGGGGTACTGCTGAAGGCTCCGCTGCCGCTATTGGGGGAGTCCTCGTGGGCCTCCTCTCTCAGGTAGGCAGACATCTGGGCGTCCTGGTTCTTCTCCTTCTCTGTGGCGTACATTGAAGGCCCAGCAGCGCTGTGGCTCATCTCCCCGAGACCCTCCAAGATTGCGGAAGACCGCTTGGAGCCTGCCTTGTCCAGATCAGGTGTTCCGATGAGGACGGATCTTCGAAGTTCGCGCACATAGTGCCGGCAAAGAGACATGTGCTGAGCAACATCGAGCCTATGGTCCGTTAGTGATAGTGACGCGTTTTCCAGATATCGTTTGCACGTACCAGAAATCGAGATAGTCGACGGATTTTTGCTGGTCTCTCATGAAGATATAGAAGGAGAAGAGGTCGACGGGAGGCAGGGTACGGCGGCTCAACACCTCGAACAGAGTCGGCAGTCGGTTCCGGTGCAGGTCTGGCTGAGGGGATGGCGTGCCGGACGCCCCAGTCCCATTTGATCGGTCCTCCATCATGTTAATTCAGTCGCGATAACAGAGATAAAGTCGGGGTATCGGGTTTGGGCGGTGAGTAGTCTTGATGTAAAGAAATCGGATCGAGAACGAGAGGTCGGGCGACGGAGTCGCAGTTGATTAATGTTGTAAAATCGGGAGTCGAGGGCGTCGAGGGAACGCGAGTTCGTAGATGAGGTTCGGTAGGTGTGCCCAGAAACAGCAAGAGTCGGCTTGGCTCTTCGTCGCTAGCTTTCCCCGTAGTGGGTTCGGTTGTTTACTGAATGAGCGTAAGAAGGGAAGGATTGCGAACGGCGCAGACTGACAGCGTCAGTGTGGTTGACGATGGCGCTCCAAGAATGGCGTTGCGGCTTGGATGGCACATCAGACCCAGACACTAATTTCGTTCATGTTGTCTGGTCAGGGGGGAACAAACGGTCCACTCCGAAGGCTGGGTACGTACAGTAGAGTTACCTCAGCGGCTCAGACCAGAGGGAAATCGCGCTTTCCCCAAGTGGGCGTTAGGTCGGCTTCCCTCTGGATGCCAAAGTCACCTGACTTGACGGGTCCTCGATGCACCGCCACTCACTAGCCGCAAGCACGGACTCCCCACTTTCCAATTCGGAAGGCGCTTTCTAGGGCTTGCACCTGCCTTTTCGCTTCACAAACTTTTCGTGCTCGATTACGGGGAAAACCACCACCATCGACCGAACTTCTCAGCCAACTCGACTCCGCGATCCCGACGACCGAACGCCCAACGAGAGGTACCGCCAAAATGTCGACCAAGCAGAAGAAGCCCGCCGGAAAGCAGCGTTCCGCCATTGCGGACGTCGTCGCTCGCGAGTACACTATCCACATGCACAAGCGCGTTAGTATTTTCCTCTGAGAAAACCCAGGCCGCCGTCGTAAGCCAAAATCCGACGGCGTCTGGTGACGGGCTACAATCGAGCACGGCGATGCTGACATTTTCCCCCTCCTGCAGCTCCACGGTGTTTCGTTCAAGAAGCGTGCCCCCCGTGCTATCAAGGAAATCAAGGCTTTCGCTTTCCAGGCCATGGTACGTTTTACTGCCCCTCGATAATACAATCTCGAAAATCCAAGCACACACACGCACGACATCAAGACCCGACTCATCGCCATTCCTTACCCATTCCTCGGGAGATGATCACGAATCGGCCTTTCGACTTGAAAAGAGGAACGCTCGCTAACCCGCAATGATTGTATAGGGCACCACCGACGTCCGTGTCGACCCCCAGCTGAACAAGAAGGTCTGGGAGCAGGGTATCAAGGGCGTTCCCTACAGACTCCGCATCCGCATCTCCCGCAGGCGAAACGACGAGGAGGGTGCCAAGGAGAAGCTGTACAGCTACGTCCAGGCCGTCAACGTCAAGAACCCCAAGGGTCTCCAGACTGTTGTCGTTGAGGAGTAAAAAGTTCTCTTTGGGATGGTTTTAGGGCGGCATAAAGGCATCGGAGTTGCATTCGGCATTCTAGTCTCACATACAAAATCGACGGAAATGTGAACAACGCTTGATTCCCCACACACGAATTCGACGACTTATTACTAGTGGTCCTGGACCCCGCGATGTGGTGGGATGTTATTTTTGTCTGCGCCGAGTGCGCGCGCGAGAAGGGGGCGTTGCGTATGTGCCAGCAATGGTGATGGAGGACTTGGGACAACAGTTTACTTTGTGGTTCGTGTTTACACACATTGTCCGACAGGGTCTTTTCTATCGACTTGGGTTGTCTGCCTGATGCAGACAACAGGATATACCCAATCCCAGCCAGGCCCCAGCCATGCAATGCAGTCCAATTCCTAACAAAAAAAGTTACAAAAACCACCAGCCCGTAATCATACAAGACAGACTCCAATTCTCCAGTGCTCAAAACAATGCCTTCACTCTGTACTGGCCCTCGCTTCGTCTTAGTTTGGGTACACTCACTCGTCCTCGACATCACGGTGACGAGCGAGTACCTTACGTTTGAACTCTTCGTGGTCCTTGTCCCAAAGCTCCGCGGCCTCGCCGTTCAGAGGGGAGGCGCTGGGTCCCAAGTGTCAGCTACAGGTACGTACGGTGGACCACTTTTTGCCGGGGCAACTCACTTGTTTGGCTCGCCAAGCAGACTCTGCAAGCTGAGGAGGACGGTCTGGATGTTGTAGGCGGGCGTCCACTTGTCCTTGAGGATATCCAGGCAAATACGGCCGGAGAAGTCAAAGTTGGGGTGGTAGATGGGTGTCTTGAAGAGCACCGTCGGTGGCGCGTAGGGGTAGTTGGTAGGGAAGGACAGGCTGAGCTTCAGAGTCAGGCCGGCGTACGGGGTCTGATCGGGTCCCTCGATCGTCGCTGTCCAGGACATGAGGTTGCCGTCTGCTGAAGGGAAGGCCGAGACACCGGGAGCGGGCGATGTCATAAGCTGCATCAGCTCCGTCTGCAATCTGCGACGACAGTGTCAGCTCATCTTTTTGGGAAGAAGGGCGGCGAAATACACGTACCTCTTGGTGACGCTCTGCGCGTCGGGCCCTTTCCTGGCACCGCCGAGCTTGGCCGCCTGAACGCTGCCGGGAGCGGCATTCTGGTTTTCCTCCATGCTGTAGTCCATTGTTGTAACTGTGTATGTGATTTCAAGTCGATGAGCAAGAAAGTACTGGCGTCGAGAGCAATGGAGCCGAGACGAAAGGGAGTTTCTCGAAACCGGAAGAGTGCTTGAGGTGAAGAGCTGGGATGAAGCAGGTAAGTCGTTTGGTAAAACAAGGAAGCAGTCCGGCCGTTCAGTACTTATGTGCAAGGGAGAAAACGCAACGCGCAGGAAAGAGGAGGAGGATCAAGGGGCGAAGGAGACGAGCAACGTCGAGAACAACAGCAGGGCACTTATTCTGCAGGGCTCCCGGGATTGGTGAATCGGCGACGCTGGTACCTGGGCGACGCGCTGGGGTTCGACTGACGTTTTTGGGCTAGCGCCGTCGCTGCTGTATAACGGGGTACAACCGTCCGGTACGTACTGCCGAAACGGGTCAACGTCTAATAACATGCATTGGACTTCAATTCATCCCCAATAGGCAGGCGCTTTACTTCAACGTCAAGACTTTGCATACACATTTTTGGTTTACCATTTGTATATATTGAGGTATTCTAACTTCAGTCCCCGGTCAAAGCAGCTATAGAACTGCATACCAGTTTCTGGTACGTAGATGTATTCATCAATGCCACTTGAGCAGGAGCTACCTAGATGCTTCAACATACAATGAATTAGTTGCCGAAGCCTGGATTCAGCTTCCATACAAAAAAATACGTAAATGGAAAGACCTGTTATAGTGACTGTAAAGGACCCACTTGGACGACTCTGAACTAACAAAGTCCGTAATCTGGTTGTGCACGCTTTTACTTGTATCTTACGATGATTGTTCAGACGACAATTTCGTCCCAGGTTCAACATCAAAGGTCATCTTTGACTCGTTCGAAAATTCGTCACACTTTTCAAGGCACCCGATTAAAAGTGTTCCAGGCATGCGCTCTCAACCTTGCGGAAAGAAGAACAATTGCAGTGATCTGGTTATTGGAAGCCGTGGCGGAAGGCTGACTCTGTCTGGCCCCCTCCCGCCATTTCAACTTTGCCTGCCTTCACTTCTCCTTGTTCTTTTCTTCTTCAGTTTTATTTTTCCGATTCTTCTATTCCAACGCTACAAGGAGTACCCAGCCACAATTAGCTGGCCAGACTTGAAGCTTCTGATCCTGCAGGTGCTGGGATTTGTCAGGCTCAACTTTTTCTGGCCGGTCTGCCTCACTATCTCCCTTCCTCCTCTTGCATATCGTCAGCATGGCACAGTTTCATCAGTGCCCGTGGGAGAACTGTTCCCAGGCTCGAGAGGAAGTGTCAGTCGGGTAAGTCATCCGATTTATTCATTACCAGGTTGATATGGCTAACTTGTGGTTGGCAGCATTGTCTCCTCGCCCGAGGACAACTTCAAGCTTTGCGAATTGGAAGACATCAAAGATTCGTCATCTTTTTCTGCTCCATCCCAAGAGGATTGCAGTGACGTTATGAGCATACTTGAGATCGGTACAAGCATTTCTGAAGCTACGTCCACGAAGGCCACGTCTGTCACCGCCAGCTCGCACCCACTGAGCGAGAAGGGAAAGAAACCGAATACCCATTGCGTTCATGAGAGTTCACGATATACATGGAAGTTGGTCGACAAACGGGGTCAGAAATGCGATCTATGCGCCGGCGTGCTACCAAAGTTCGTGCTTCGTTGCACTAGGTGTAATATACGAGTCTGCATGATGTGCGGATCTCGAAAGGGATGGATTTCGAGACGAGATCAGAAGTAAGTCTGGAAACTAGGATACTTTGAAGGCTTTTCTGACGTTTGGTGGTTTTAGGAACCCTCCCAGCAACATTCGACGATGGGACTCTGCTCATTGAACACTTGGTCGATCCAAGCTCCGTCTACCGCAAGTTGCCTTGCCCGAATGACCAACTATGCAAATAAATAACTATTGCAATGAAAGAAAAGGGAAAAGGGAAAAGGCAAAACTAAGAGCACAGTATCAAGGTTTCGTTAGTGCTTGGACTGGAATGTGATGGTTGAGGATCATTGGAGGGAAGCAACTATCCTCAGTTTCTCGATAGGCAGGGAAGGCAGGCAGGCAGGGAAGGAAGGAGTCCAGATGGGTGATGGTGGTTGAGAGTTCATCAATACGCAATTCAACCGAGTCAGAAACTCAATAAAAGATGTCTGTCTACAACCATTATGTGTCATGGGCTTACTGCAGAAGTGGTGCGACGTTTTATAAAGGATCTTCCCAAGGCGCGGGGTGCTGCAAAAGCGGCGACTGCTCAGATGTCAGTCCCTGTCAGTTTAGAGGGGCGTAGTGGCGGAACTGTTTACCTGGCCGACGCTGCAGCAACCGCGATAAGATGACTTATCGGCCAATGGGTTCGCGCCGCCCCAGGCGGCAATAAAACATTGCATCGAAACAAACACGCTCAAAAAGCTCTTTACGCGGCTGAGACGCGCGCTGGAGAGGCACCCGCGTTGGGACAGCTCGAGACACCATCTCAGACAACATGGTGAGTTCTTGCTGACTCTGGTCCCTGGACCTGGGGCCTTTGTGCGCAATCCACCTTACGTTAGTCTGCTACGTCCAGCCGCTCTGTCGGGTTTCCTGTTGGGGTTTTCTTTGTCTGGTGTCGTCTGCCTAAAAGAGTCATCGTAAATGGATATCCAAGATCCCTGTTTGCCCATGTCATTTCCCCTTGGCATTGTATGGAATAGTCCACCACCACAGCTTCTGCGAGGGAATCATCCGAACATCTCACCCACTGCGATTTACTCACCAAGCAAAGATGCAACAGTCGCAGCTGGACCCTTTACCCACTGACCTGCCCTTCCGAATCATCTCCAAAACGATTGGGCGAGGCGCTTATGCATCGTGGGCCGCCCCTCCACCCCCCTCTCACCCAGGTCGTTCGTGATGGACCCCTCCACTGACACTCTAGCACGCAGAATAAAGAAGGCCGTCCCCCAGGACGCGCAAACGCCCGTGTTTGCCGTTAAATTCATCCACAAGGGCTATGCCGTCAAGCATGGCAGGGTATCGGCGAAGCAGCTGTTGATGGAGGTGTCGCTACACTCGCATGTCGGCCAACACCCGAACATTATCGAGTGGTTTGCTTCGGGAGAAGACACCAACTGGAGATGGATCGCCATGGAGTTCGCCGACGGGGGCGACCTCTTTGACAAGATCGAGGCTGACGTCGGCGTGCACGAGAACATTGCGCACGTCTATTTCCTGCAGCTCATCAGTGGCGTAAGCTTCATCCACTCAAAGGGCGTCGCCCATCGCGACTTGAAGCCCGAGAACATACTGCTATCGGAGACGGGAACCCTCAAGCTCGCCGACTTTGGTATGTCGACCATGTTTGAGTACAAGGGCCAGCGGAAGACGAGTTCCACCCTCTGCGGCAGTCCACCCTACATCGCCCCTGAGATTCTCGCCTGCGGCAAGGCGGAGAAGAAGACGTCGTCGACCGTGAGCAAATACTCGCCGGATCTCGTCGACATCTGGTCATGTGGCGTCATTCTATTTGTGCTGCTGGTGGGCAACACCCCTTGGGACGAGCCGTCGAACGGCAGCTGGGAGTATCAAGAATATGTCCGGACAAACGGCCGCAGTACGGATGCTATTTGGGGGAGGATACCGTCGAATGCCTTGTCGTTGCTTCGCGGTATGATGAACATCGATCCCGACAAGCGCTTCTCATTCCGGCAGATTCGTCAACACCCGTGGTACACCAGACCAAACCCACACCTAACATCGGACGGCAAGGTTTCCGACCCCATCAACCTGGCCACGCAGATGCTGGAAAGTCTCAAGATCGACTTCAACCAGCAGCCGACGGCGTCCCAAGGTAACCCGACCAGTAGCGACCCCATGGTTGTCGACACCATCGGCCAGGTCTCCTTCACGCAGCCCGAGACGCCCATCAACGACGTCACGTGGGATTGGGAGCGTCCAGCCCTCAAGACCATGAACCCCATCGCCGTCCCCTCGACGCTGCCTCTGTCCAGGAGCGTAAGCGGCGTCGCCAACAGACGCATGTTCCTGCAATCCCTCGCCGAGGAGCCGTCAATGAGCCAGTTCTCGCAGACCCCAAGCGTCCCGTTGACCCTCACCCAGGCGGCGCGCCGGTTCCGCGACATCGTGCCGCCCGAGTCGCTCACGCGCTTCTTCTCGCACGTGCCGCCGCAGCTCATCGTGCAGATGCTCAGCGACGCGCTGCACCAGCTCAACGTTCCGCTGCCGCCCGTGACGCCGAGCCTGTCGGCGGACCACATTGTCACGATCAAAATCAAGACGCTCGATGAGCGGCGGCAGTCGATGCACGGCGAGATCCACGTCGACAAGCACAGGTTGCCGGAGGAGCAGGAGCTATTGGACATCCGGTTCGTCAAGATCAAGGGAGACCCACTCGAGTGGCGTCGTTTCTTCAAGAAGATTGTGGTCCTTTGCAAGGACGGTGTCTATGTGCCGGAGTCATAGGGAATGAGGCCGGGCTTGGATAGAGTGATGGATGTGAATGATGTTTACGCCGCAAAGATGTATGGATAAGACCGTTTTCCCAAGGAATGAAAAAATGTAATACCCCACAAAGGTCATCGGGAGTTTGGAGCGCTACCGAACCGCGGTGAAACTCGATCATGGCGTCTCCAGCTGCACGCAAGGAAAGCAGAAGCCTCAAGTCGGCCATCGACAACAGTTGAAGTCGTCGCCGAGAAGGAGACGAAGGACATGCCTGTTTGGGCGTTATTCTACAATCCTAGACATTGAGAGCGAGGGTACCTTGAACTCCTTTGATTGCTTCAGTCTGGACCCTGGTAACACACACCCCTCTCCCTCAACCTTGTTTCCCTCTCAAATACATAGGGCCCCGTCACATACTGTCGGATCGATATCATGAAGCGTACGGAATTTTCTTAGCCAACACAAGCAACAGGATTGCACAACCCGGGTATTGCCAATTGGAAAAAACACTACAAACGCACATTCTATCAAAACATCAACTCTCAAGTAATCTGCCAACCAACACTCATTCTCCAGAAATCGCATCCAGTCGTGGCTTCTTCAACGCCTGTTCCATCCGTCATGTCACCTTACACGCCATCCACGTCGCAGCTCCCGTCAGCCTCCTCCTGTCCAGGGATCCTCGACCCAGGCCTGCGGTAAGTGATGCTCATCACGGATATGCCGTTGATCACCTCCTCCGTTTGACGGACGAGATTCCGGGGGCTGTCTGCCCTGAGGGGGAGCAGGCCTCGGTCTCGGCCGTCGGATCTCCATTGCTGACGCGCCGCGGCCTCGAAGGCGATATTATGACTGACGATCGAAGTGCCGGGAATGCATTCGTGTTTGTTCAGGGACCCGAGTTCGGGATGCCACTCCCGGACCTCCCCCAGAACCAGGGCGTAAAGCTTGGTGAACGTGGAGGCGTGTCCGGTCACGCCGGTTGTGTTGAGGATGTTTCTTCGGCACTGTGCACCTGCGCAGACGAAAATGCCGAGGTACGCGTGCACCAACTCGTGGATCAATGTCGCGACATTCCGTGCGAATGATAGCCTCCGTATCCTCCTGCCGCCGTCTCGGCTCTGTGGGCTATCGCACGCTAGTCTGCTCCAGAGCCGTACACGAGCGTATGGCTGGTCCGTATTATCCCAGTGTGTGCGGTAGATCTGCGTGTCGCCATAACGGCCTTCGGCGACATCCGCCTTCAGTCGGCCGAATCCCGTCTCCAGAGCCAGCAACAGATACTGCTGGCCCTCTTGAAGACGTGTCATGGTGCCGAAGAAGAAGTACTCGTCGAGGTACTTCATCATCGAGCGCAGCGAGCCCTCGAGAAACGCCCCCTCGGCCTCGTCCAGTTTGGAGCCGCTCCCTTCCTCGAAGCTTTGCACGCGCTGGGCGGGGAGCTTGTCCCAGGCGGTCCCCCGCGGCGACGCTTCCAGGTAGCACTTGACGAAGGCGTCCCGAGCCGCGGTCTGATGGGGCTGCAGCTCGCAGTGGAGGAAGTGGCCGCAGGTCATGTTCAACAGAGGGGTTGCGCCATACGAGGAAGGGGAGATCAGGATCAAGGGCCGAGGCTCGGGCGCCGGCTCATCCGCGTCCTGTCCGTCGGGTTCCTGTGGCAGAGTGGTCTTGGGGAGCCCCGGGTGCCGGCACGGCTTCACTTTCTTGACGCGATGGCCTTTTGGTCGGCGCTTCGAGCCGAAGCGGCGCGTCCTTGTCGTCCTTTTCGGCCTCGTGGGCCCCAAAGATGGCATGGCGGCTGGTTGTAGATTCGAGGTGCGCTAGGGTTGGAAAGGGTTTCGGCTCAACAGAATGGCTGGTCGATGACTGGGACCGTCTGCTCGGAGTCCGGCATCCCGCTCTCTTTAATAACATCTCACAAGATGACTAGAAGATGCTCGTTCGCCGGCCAAGATGCAACTCGCAAGCTCGCGAGACGGAGACCCGACAGACTTTTTGTTGGACTGCTTTGGAACTTTGAAACCGGCAGAACGTGGTGTGCGTTTTGTTCGAAGTTGAGAACTAGAACGAAACTTCCCGGCTTCGACCTGATTTCACTCGCAAGGCCCGTCGTGTTTCGTAGACTTGTAGCTTCCCGGTAGGTGGAAGACGCCTGAACATCGCTTTACGCAGCGTGTACCGAAACACATCGAAGATAAGGTGCAAGAGCTCATGTTTCCTCGCGAATATTGTAGCTACAAATGGAGCTGCTGCATCCGGTCTCAAAAACGGTTCAGACATGGAGCCGGCGTAGAACCTTGACGAGTTTCTGCCCGAGAAAGCACTGTTCTAAGAACTAATTAGTCCTTTTCTGCAGTCAACTGGAAACTGGGTCCGGGGCAGCGGGAGATATCACGGAAAGTAATGGCATGGAAACAGTCCATTAGCGAATTCGTCAATATAAACGTTCTATGCGTAAAACTGCATCGTTTCTCTGTTTCACCGTGTTTCTATGAACTCATGGGTGGGTTTGCGTTTCCTTGTCTTACCTTTGGTTGTTTCGGGAGTTCAAGTAGCTTGACAGCCTGTCCGAAAAACCATGGGTTGCTGATGCTGACTTTATAGAGGGCCATGGGAAGGCTGTAAGTCGTCCTGCTTACGAGTCTAGTAAGGAAAGAAAAAGGAAAGTCAGGAAGAAATTGGCTTTGTCAAAATCTAGTTGACGTGGTAGTGACTTTATTATACAAACGAGACGGACACATATGCTCTTCATACTGGAAGTGAGGGAGTCTGGCGGAACACCCCGTTGTGGAACTGCTCACCCTCCTGCACGAAATTGGCGAAATCGATGGGCGGCTTCCTCGGCGAGTTCGTCGTACCGGTACCATTAATCGCGAGGCCCGAAGAAATCGACCTGCCAATGTTTTGGTTCGCTGAAGGGGAGGTCTCGGGGTTCTCTACATCGGTAGCAACGAGACCCAGACGCGACCCAAGAGCCTTTAGAGTCGGCAGGCAGAGGCAGACCATGGCCCCCGTCAGCTCGCCCATCGACCACATCGCGGGCTCCACGTTCGCCCAAGTGAAGTCGGGCCCGATGTCGAGGTAACGAATACGGATCACGGCAATGACCACGACGCTAGTTTAGGGCCACGCAGTTAGTATGACAGCTCTGCTGTACCGGGCACACGCTCGAGGGAGACCACCCACAAGAAGCCGAGGCTGAAGATGGCCAACAGATAGTTCTTTTGTGAACGGGGTATTTTCAGCTTGGACAAGGCGGGAAGCGGCAGCAGGTAGATGATGACGTCCGTCGCGATACTAAGGGAACTGAAAGCGTAAAACAGGACCTTCTGGTCCATACACCGGGCCGGGACGCGAGGGTCCCAAAAGCCCACGAGAGGGTCGCAGAACTGGAAGATGACGAACAAGTTGCCGAACCCCCACAGCCCGATGAGAACCATGGCCGCAATGTAGATATTTCGCATGCGGGGGGTGCGAAGCACATTGTAATACTGAGCCAGGAAGGCCATCTTGAAAGACAAGTGTCCATAGCCGTAGAACAAGACGCTACACCAGAAGCACTATATCGAAGGGATTCGTCAGCTGTTCGAAGTGGACAGCTTTCGGGCCGTGCATGCTCACTTTGAATACTTTTACATGCTCTTCCAATGTATTAACCGTCTGCTGATGTCTCCCAAGACCGTATCGTGTCACTGTTGGCCGTCAGCATTTATATGCACAGGCCGGTTTTAATCAACGGTATGTATCACTTACTGACTGCGATCGAGACTCCGCATCCCCATATCGACAGCTAAACCGGGTCAGCTGGTTATTCCACCAAATCCGAGAAATTGACAGAAAATCACCAATGCGAAACTCGCGGCGTAGTCATCCCAGCCGATTTTCTGCAGAATGTGATGGCGCGTCCAGAGGCGGAGAGCCAATACGCCCGTAGCAATGACCAGACACATGGAAACGACGCCAATGACCATTGGCGACACGTCCCTCCCTAGCTCTTCGGAGGAGAGCTGCGGTAGATCCATGACGGCTGGCGTCTGACGGAAGACGCAAGCTGCGGAGATGCGCGTCCCTGATGGAGATGGGGTCCCCGTGAATGATCGGCGCTATGAGCAACTACTTATGGCATGCCACCGAAGAGAGAACCACCTCGATGCCCGGGCGGGTTGGGTATCCGGGCCGAAACCAATGACGCCTTCATTCCGCTCGGCTGGGACTAGTAAACAACGACAAGTCGCCTATGTTGGAGACGCATGCGGCCAGAGGCGTACTTTCACGAAAGGCGCAAGCCACAATCTACGGAGCGAATCACGACGCAAGAAGCCCCGAGGCACTGACCGGCTCCGGCTAGTCCCCGGCATTTCCAGAAAAGATGACGAGTCCCCAAGGAGGCGGGAGAGATGCCCTTTCGACGGCCCGTCTAGAACGCGGGACACTGGGCACGGCGTTTCGATAGACCGGCCGAGCCCCGCCGACAAAAAAGGGGATGCAGAATGTGCATACAATGAAAGGTATAAAACGGTGCCGATAGCCGTGTGTTCAGAATCGGTCACATGAGCGCCGTTCTCTCCATGGATCTGTCGTCGTGGAAAGCTCGAGATCCGGGGCCTCGGGCAGTGCACGACACCAATCGCCAAGGGGAAAAGACCAAAAAAAAAAAAAAAAAAAAGGGGGGGGGGGGGATAAAAGGTGCCGTTGAGGCTCAAGTCTAAAGGCTGAAAATAGGCTTTGTGTTTGCTGTTACGCAACGTCCCGTACCGGGAAGTTTTCTCGTTGATTCCAGACCACGCCGGTTTGATGCCCCCCCAGCCCATGCCGACTTTGGTCTTTGGCGTTGCCTCGATGCCATTCGACTCCGGGAACAGGTCTCCAAGATGCAGAACTGTGCCTCACGGGTGCAGTGCAGGGTTGCAACCCAGCCGGTATCTGCAAGTGGACCATTTTCCATCACAATTCCCCCTCGAGGCCAAGACTCGGACGGGTAAACATCCCCACTTATTAAAATTTGGGTTGATTGGCTTTCCCTTCGTCTTCCCGTTGGGTCGTCGTCTCGACCCTCGAGCGCCACTGTAGTGTTAATTCCGACTTCACACACGATGGGGAGGGGGAGAAGGAGGGGGCTCTCGGATTGTGGTCGCGGGATTTGCAACGCAAATGTGTCCGATTAGTCCTCATCGAGGTTCGAGGAACATAGCGAGTGAATAGCAGACGTCCAAGCGGGCCAGTGTCTGCGTGACAATAGTCTCTGGAGACAATGTTAACAACGTCGCAACAGCCGATTGCGCGCCTGGCTGCGCATTACCAGAGAGAAACTTGGCGATTGCATATCGCAAACTTGGATTCCATTGGAGTACAGAACGAGGCTGTCGCAACTGTGTCGGCCGTTCTCTTGAACTTGTTTTCCACAGCCAGCAGACGTATTACCTCATGTACGGTGGGAGCAAGCAGTACGGACGTTGGTGTGCATCGGCCAATATGCAGCGCAAGTGTTGATGCGACGTAAGTGAGTCGTCGGTGCTCATTTCAACAACTCTTCAAGAGTGTAACGCAAGCAAGGCTTTCCAGCAGAAGAGGAGGAGGAGGAGGAGGATTCTGTGTCCATTCTGTCAACTCGTGAAGACTGGAATGTAAGTAAGACCTTCCACTAGGAGAAGAGAGAAGCGATAAGTGAAAAGGAGAGGTGGAAAAGAAGATGGTCAAGTTCCGAGGGTTCCGAAAACTCTTGGGAGGCATCGATGTGAAATCAGTCCATCGATACTGGCTTGGCCAGGACCGGAGTTCTACTCCGCACCATACTACCATGGGTTGTCGTCAAGTGGGTTTGGGACAACCACGGGATCGTCCCATGCGAGCTCAGTGACAGATTGGCCAAGTTCTGGCGGTGAGGGGTTCGTACGATATTGACGTATCGTTGGCTTGTCCATTGGCATCTGGACCGAAAATCTAGTTTCAGGTCGGCGATGGTGCCAGACCGTCGGGTTCTCGAGTGAAAGCGTTGTGCAATGCAGAAGCAGCGAAGAGACGACATCTCACTTCTCACATGAAGGGTGAGGGTTCGTAACGGCGCGGAACCCCTTGCAAGGAATGGCCCTGTATCCGACTCGAATAAGCGGGATTGGCGCAAGAAAATCTGCAGGTGCTGCAACACTGCAGCAGTTCTTCGGCGGAACCGCATCTCGCGCGGATGCGTGACGAACCGATTGCCAGCGCTCCCCGAGACGGAGTGTAACGGGGCCGACGGAACGATTACCTACATGGTTCTGGCCCTAGAGAGCCGAGACACAATGTAACCTTGCACCAACAACACTCTTTCTGCATCACCAATCACCATGCATAGGACTATTGGTTCCGTCAAAAGGCTAACCGGTATGACTCTTCCTTTCCAACAGAACCCATTGGCTAGACCTTGGTACGCCAAGTGGGCACATGCCTACAGTAGGAGGGGGTAGTGTTACTGGGGAGGGGGTTCAAGAAAACCCTCACACGTTGACCATCTCAAATCCCGTCTCCTCTGATGTTCATGGCATGCCCATGCGGGATTGATCAACCGCGGGGTCCGCCACATTTCCCAAAGACTGGTTATTTATACCGTAAGGTGTCATTGTTTTCTTTTTTTTTCCCCTGTCATTGGCGAATAAGCAAGGTAAAAGGAAGAACAAAACGAAGTCAATTGTCTGCTGCTTGGAAAGAATCCAGGAGAAAACTTTTGGGTATCCTCATCGTTACAACGCTAAAAACCGCCCTTCCCTGGAATTCCCTTTCCCCCCCGTTAACACCTCGAGATAAGTCCGTCCTCGAGATGGCTGACGACAGACAGCCATCTTTGTTTCGGCACCTCCTCTCGGGGTTGCCGTCAGATCTGGGCCGCCGCGAAACCAGCCATCGACGACGACGATGCGGGCCATGACGGCTATTTTGTGTCGGTGGACCGCGTGGATGAGGTCGCCCTGCTGCTCCCTGCCTCCTGCAGGATCCTGGCGTCCTCTAACGCCTCTCTCCGCGCGAATTCGTCGAGCAGCTTATGCGCGGTTTCCAGAGGCAGGTCGGCTATCATGGCCGCCAAGTACTGTAGAAGAAAAAAACGAGTCAGTTCAAAGGATTTCTCATGCAGCCTGCGTGTGCGAGATCCCCTCACGCTGCAGGCGACGGGGCAAGGGTCGAAACGGGGAAAAGCTCGCGGCGTTGTTGGTACACATACCTGGGGGAAGATGTCGGAGGGATGGTACTTGAACTCCTCCATCATGCGGTTCAGACGCAGGACCTGCTTCCACGGCACGATGGTGTCGCCAATCAGAAAGGTAGGGAACCTGGCCATGGCTATCTCCTCGAGGATCCATCGGCGTTGGAAGTACGGACGGCCCATGAAGTCGTTGCAGCCGATCCAATGCGGCAACATGAAGGGGATCTCGCCGGTGGCCCCCGGCTCCCACAGGTGCGTGATAGACTCGGCCCATTTGTGCGTCGGGGAGTAGTCCTCTGGATGCTTCTGCCGGTCGCCGGGGTCTCCCCAGTGGGGCGGCATGGCGTCCTCAATCTGTGCGAGCGTCGCCATCGCCAGATCCGTATGTTCCGTCTTGTCGCCCAGCCACCCGACGACGAGCTCGGCGTTGCGGTAGATGTTGCGCATGTCCGAGTGCTGCTTGTTCTTCTCCAGGTCGTCCATCTGGTTGACGCAGAGGAAGTCACACCAGACCCGCAACGCCCTCGGCTCGTTGTCGCTGGCGCGGGAGCTGCTTATGCCGAACAGTTGCCTCAACCATCGCGGAGCGCCGTGAGGCCGCCTCGCCGGCGTCCTCTGGAAGCGCTGCGAGATGGTCGGGTAAAAGACTGCGCGGACATGCTTTAGGGCTTGGGATAAGTGGGCTGTGATGGTGACAGGCTGGCCGCTCACAAAGATCTTGTCGGTTTCGGAGGCGTCGCCGTAGAGTGAGGAGAGTGCGATGTACTCCCGTGACAGGTCGTCGGTAAGGCGGACGGTAATGAGCCGGCCCTCGACGGGGTCGTTGATGCTGCGCGCCGACTGGATTTCAAACAGACGGATCTCGCGCTTCGAGGGGTCCAGTCTTCGGTAAATGATACTCATTGTACGGGTTGGGACAATCAATCGGTCCGACGGTTGGCGCGGTTTCCGAGACGAGCTCTGTCTCTCTTTGTGTGCGAAGCGAACCGACAACGAGTCCTCTTTTTTTTTTTTTTTTTTTTTTTTTTTTTTTTTTTTTTTTCCCTTCCTTCCTCTCTTTTTTTTCTTTTTTTTTCGGGATTCCACCCCTCGGCCTCCGCCCTTGCTTTTTTTTCTGGGATCTTGTTCAGAACACTCCTGTTGGTTGTCTCTTTCCTGTTGTTGGAGAGTGGAAAGTAGCAAGGCAGGGGTGGTTTCCGGGTTTCTGCAGGTCGCACCAACGACGGATGCAACACGATTGATGAGGACTGCGTGCGACACAGGACGGGATACCGGCGTTTATACCAAGAAGGCGCAAAAGGCGGGCCCAACGTCTCGGGCAGGGTATCTCTAGGGCAGCGCTCTATCAACCGTTGCTTCTACCGCCTGCACCGCTACCAGGTCGAGATTTTTTCAATGCACAAGGGTCCAAGTCTGAAGTGGCAGAAGAGGGGGCAGGAGACGAAAACGGATGGGGGGGTCGAGGTGACCTCGCATAGCAGGGTATATTTGTACATGACATCGGCGGGGGGATAAGGTAACGTCTTCATCTCTTGACGTGCTTGCAACGTGACTGAAGGAAGCCCACTACTAATTACCGGTGCAAAGGGATTGCTTGCTAACTCGAGGGTTGTCAGCCGTTAATGCTCTGCAGAGTGTTGTTGCCTGTCATTTCGTTTCGTCCCTACACTCCGGTATGGTTGCGTCGAGTGCGGAACAATCGCCACGAGTTGTTATTGCGAGATGGGTGACATGTGGGCTGGCTACCCCATCCGGCAGGCGATTTTGTGGCGTCGTTCAAGGACAGGGGAGGTTTCTGTTCGCCATCAGACAAATTGGTACCTTTTTTCTTTCTTTCCCACTTGTGTGCGAGCCCGAAACCGCACCAAAAGTCTTCTTATCCTCCTCCTCCTCTTCCTCCACTTCCACTTCCACTTCCACTTCCACTTCCTTGACTTGCCGGACTTCGCTAAAATGACCATGCAACCCTGCCTTGTCACCCGTGGTAGACTGGCATAGGAATACCTACTATGCTGGCTTCCTGCGTGCATCACTGTCTAGCCGAACGCAACCTGGGCAATGCTGGTGATCAAGCATGGCTTTTTCCCAACCGCAATCTCCTGTGCCTCTCGACGTATCTTCGCAGAACACAACACCAACTACCGTTGAGAACACATCGGGGACCACGTACGAAGTACACCGCACGCTGGCTCCGTTGACAGCATGTCGGCGATCATGGCATGTTTTGGGGCTTGGCCTTGACGAACCCCGGATGATCCCCACCCCTCTCAAGCAGGGTGTTCCATGCCGCACTGGCTTCTTCGGCCCTCTTTTCTCTCTCTTCTAGAATGAACCCCCCAACTCCTGACTCGATAAACCCAGATTGAGCTGCACGGGCGTTGCCATTGCCGGAGCAGTAGCCCAGCAAGGAGAGCCAATGCTGATTCAGGAGTCAGGACGAACAGGTACGCCATTCCCCTCGCTGTATCCCTATTTTTGACCAGGAATGGGGCTCATGTTGGGAAGGCCAGATACGAGACGTCTGCGGTTCGGGTGCTTGACGCGACGTTTCGAGTCTGCCGCCCTCGTCTCCCAGCTGTCCTGCCCGTCCACCAAACAGAGAGAGAGAGAGAGGATCGGGCTCCGGACTCTCCTCCGGCCACGTTTCCCGTGATCAGGTGTGTGCGTATGCACCCGTCTTCTTTACCTGCCGCGCAGCCGTCCACCGACACTTTTCGAGTTGCCCTCGATTCGTCCAAACGTCCCCCTGGCAAGCTCACCCCCACAATCCTGCGTCAAGTGGGCAAGTACATGCAAAGTCTGTGCCCATATCGTATCGTACGGCCCAAACCTGCAGGATCAATGGTACTGGCAACGGCGGCTGTTACTACTCCATCCCGCACTTCGACGAACCTACCAACGTAAACCACTTAGCGAGGTACCCCCAAACCCGCATACAACGGGGATGAAAATAGTCGACCATCTGGCTGTCGTTCCAGTCAGCTTGCTCGGGATGGAGATGAGCAATGTATCTTGCCCACAACCCTCCGAAACGGCCTATGTCGTCTGGATTCCTATACTACGTACACTCCGACGCTATCCATAAAGATCAAGGTCTCCCCCGTCTGTCTGTGCTCCATGGACATAGTTGCTAGTTTCAAGTCTGTGCTCCTTCTAGACCATCCGTCGGCTTTCACCGACTCTTTTAACCCCGTAGTATCCTTCCACGTTCGTTCTTCCTTCTTGCCCATTCCTGCCCAACGAAGGATCCTAGCACACCAAGGGTCAAACCGCTGCGACCATGATTAGTCCGTCCCAGCTCACACCCGGGGCTCACGACGCCGCCGTCGCGGCTGGCAGCCCGATGTTCCGGATGCTGGGCTCGCTGTGGGGGATGTTCTCCCCGAAGCGCACCCGGTCCGAAGACGACCTGGCAACGGCGCCGGAGAGGTTGGCCTCTCTCGTCAAGCCCATCTGCACAGATATGCTGAAGGGGCTGAGATATCCTGGCGTCCCGCAGATCAAGGAGGAATCGGTAGAAGCGCTCTTACAATACATGTACAAGAGGGCCGTCGAAATCGGCTACCCTCTCGACACCCCCATCTCCGCAAAGGCGTTCCGGCTGGGCCACTCGCTAGGACTGGTAAATTACCTCCCCCGCCCTTCCCACTATCTCACAGCCTCTCACCGCCGAATTGTCTACCCTCTTCCAAGAAAAACGAGCCAATTGCTGACGAGGCGGCAGCTCTGCCATCCTAACCACCCGACAGAAGTGCAGGGTTACGTTGGACTCTTTACGTGGCTCGTCGTGCAGTACGATGACATTGTCGGCCAGAACGACGAGATGGCCGAGGCCCAGCTCTTCCAGGAGCGGTTCTTCAAGGGCGAGAAGCAGCCGAATGCCATGCTGGAGGGCCTGGCGAGCCTGATGCGAGAGGCTCCTCGCTGGTTTGACCCTGTCATGGCCAACCTGCTGCAAATATCTACCCTCAAGTTCTTGACGTGCAACCTGCTGGAGCGCCACAAGGGCTTCATGAACATGAACATCACGCGAGCCGGGGTAAAGTTCCCCGATTTTGTCAGGGACTTATCGGGCATCAACGTGGCCTTCGCCGTCTTCTGCTTCCCCAAGGCCCAGTATCCCGACGTCGAGCAATACCTGGAAGCAATCCCTGACATGGCCAGGTTTATTGACATTTCGAATGACGTTTTGTCGTAAGTCCCCGCCGAATAGCAGAAGTTAAACACCCCCCCTGTAACACCTTGCTCACGGTCGTCTCAGATTTTACAAGGAGGAGCTCAGCGGCGACACCAGAAACTACGTACACAACCGCGCAATGGCAACCGGCCGGCCTGTGCTTGTCGAACTCGAAGTGATCAAGAACGAGGTGGTTGAAGCCGCCAACCGAGCCGCCGTGATCCTCGAGGGACGCGGCCAGTACGAGCAATCTATGCACGACAGCGTCCGGGGCCTGTTGGCGATGCATACGGCCAACCCCAGATACAAGTTGAAAGACCTTGGGCTAGCCGAGAAGCATCCGCTGGCCCCCTTCGAGGACCAGATTGGCGAGCTCTTCGAGCGAATGAGGGAATAATTTTGATTACGAGTTGGGTTGGCGATTTGCAAGAAGAAGAAAAGGCATGAGATACCCCCTGGGTGGCAATCTGATTTTTTTATGGCAATAACACATCGGCTTTTTCTTTTGTCATAGTTTGGGTGTTTCTTGTATCAATCGGCGCATGGGCAATGGAGCTTGGAAAGAGAGAAAGAGAGATCTCGAAGAGGGAGAGAGAGAAAAAAAAAAAAGAGGGGAAAAAAATAAGAAATCGACAACAAAGGCGACAGACAGCTCGCCATGTAGTTTATGGAACAGACGAGCTGTCCTACGCTATACATATGTACTCACCACAATAATTCCTTTCCGTCATGCTGGCGTGGACTCTTTGAGAATTTCCCGCTGTGGAAGTCATCCCCCGACTGCTGAAGATGACGATCGACGTCTGCTAGCCCTAACCACTTCCCGTGTACGGGTTTCGCCCGCTGCTAACTAGGGCCCTGGCTCACTTACCACCACCGCACAGGGCCACGACTCGAATGGCCCGGGTCTTGGGATTCCTACCAAGTGTCGTTACACTAGACCTGGTGTCGTGTGGAGAAAGAAGGCCAGCTGTGAGCACGTAGAAAGGGACTGTGCGGCAGGCGTTGGTGACTTGTCAGTTTTAACTCGGCTCGGAGAAGACACATCACCATAGAAGATGACGTTGACCACCGGGGATTTTCCCCCCCCCCAGACTACTTACTGTCTCAGTCACATGCACATCATTATCATGTTGAAGCAGAAGAACCCCCGACCGATACTGGTAGAGTTTGCGAGTTGCGGATACAGCCGCCTCGCCTAGGGTTTAGAAAGTCCGAGATCCAGTGACTAGGGGCCACAAAAAAACAAATCACATGGCTATCAAACCTAGTTGCATTCTCGCAGTCTAGTTCGACACCGGAATTCCTGACCTCGCCATGTTCTGGATCGATTCCAGATGAGCAGCGGCGGGGTCATGGCGGTCAACAGAACCAAGGCAGGCGCCTGTGATGAATCAGGCATTCGTGACGTGTTGAGCCGCCGATCTTAAAGCCGGGATCCAACGGTACGCTGATGGTCGCATGTGCGGCATCGGGGTCTCCGGCGGAACGATTGTCCTAATCTGGCATGTCTATTCGGGCGGTATCGAATTTCTCAAGTGACCGTTCCACTCAGGGTTACCATGGAGGCTCTGCTTCACTTGCACAGGCGCGAGTGGGGTTTCCCGGGTTCATGGAAAACCCATCGGGAGATAAGATGGTGGTAATATTCGCTGTTTAGAGTTCAGCCAACGAACATATACTCCGTATACCCCGTTGCTTCAACCAGCCGCAGATCATGAACGGGTTTAGCGCGCTCAAAGTGGGTTGATTGAAATTGCCGACGGAAAATAAACGATAACGTGTCCTGAGGAATGACAGGTGGATGCGGACAAGATCGGAACATGAGAAGGCAGATAGGTAGATTCAACATATCCAATCAGAAAAGTATAACAACGCATGTAACTACTCCAAGGCTAAATTATAGGCTTGAGCTAAGCTACCTAACTTGTCAGCTTGTCAGACTATAAAATCCGGCTCCGAGGTCCTGGTAACTGGTACACACAGGAACGGTTCTGATATACCTAGCGCCAGGTCCGAATCCGGTCTAGTCGCCACGCTGCCCGCACATGCGGTCAGCAGCTTAGCCTCTGTATGACCCGTCGCGATTGGTCGAGCTATCTGAGCGCGTATTGCGGTACGAAAGGACAAGCGAGCTAGATCAACCCATACCAATCGTTACCGTGGGTCTGGAAGACTCAGTCACAATTGCACAACTTTCTTCTGAGCCCCCATAGGAAGACACTGGGATGTTTATGTTTTATGTTTTGTGGTTTACAATTTTTTAATATATATACATATATATATATATATATATTGCTGACCATGCATGCATCAACTGTACGCGGTTTCTAATACAGCACATAGGACGTCGGATAGATTGCTAATCCAGCGGAATCTTTGGACAAGGCGACGACCCACTATCGGTTTATACACACCATGAAGCTCGCGTGAATTTGTGAAGCTGCCCTGAGCTATTTGTTTGGAACCGCAAGAGCCCTTCCATGCCTCCTACGGCATCCCCGGGGCCGTCAAGGTTTCCTAACGCTCATCAAGTTTGAAAGGATCTCGCCCCTCCAACTCTCGGTACTTTTTCCGAGCCCGAGAGAGAAGACCACAAATACCATTCCCGCCCGACTGAACATGTCGGCGGAATATTCGGAGCGGTGCACGGACGTGTTTTTCTATTACGACGAACTGTCGCTCTAGATGATCAACACCCACCCCATTTCCCGCCCAGGCTCTTTCACTCTATGTATTACGAGTACAGGTTCCTCACATCAACCAACACATCATCCTGTCTTTCTTGGTCGCATCCGTCAATAAAGTCCTCCCCGAAGCCGCCCAGGGCGTCATCCCACTCCTGTATGCTCTCGTATATGTGCTTCAACAACGTGCGGGAATGGCATCCATGCCGTCCTCTTTTGTCATGAGAGTATTGGGAGCAAACCCCGAACTCCTGGCAGGAGCCGCCTCGACACGAGAACAGCAGAAGATACCCGTGCACCATCTCGTGGATCATCATCTCAACAATCCGCCCAATGGTCCACGCCCCTGCAGCCTCGATGTCGACATCGACGACGGGAAGCGACCCGACGCCGTCGCTCTGCACCCCGACTCGGAAGCTGCTGCATGAGTCTTCGCAATTCTCATTGCCGTCTCGGATATCGATTCGGAGGTAGGCTATCTCCTGGCCGGACGGGCGTCTGTGGGTGTGGGTGAGCCAACCTTGCAGGAAATACTGATCAACGACCCTCGCCACCTCGAGCATGTGGTCAAGGTGCTCTTGGCTTTGGCTGTCGTAGAGCTCGTGAAGCCCTTCGATCAAGGCGTATTTCAATTTGTCTTTGGCATCGACTGCGTCCTCTGCATCAAGAGAGAGGCCATGTTGAATGCTTCTCGTCACCAAGTCGTCAATGTAGTAGGCGCCATACTGACCGTGCGGCCGAAGTTCGGAGCTAGAACCGGGCATTCTGTTACTCATGTGAACAACGCAAGGACGAAGAACGACGTCTGTCTGGCGAGGTCCGCTGTTATATCTCTTCATGGCTTCCGTCCGACTGTACGTGACTGGCTCGGATGTTGCCGTCTTTTGAATGGTTGGAAAGGATTGTGAGATTCAATGGCGCGGACAGCCGTGATACTTATAACTGTGCACTTCTTTAGAAGCCAATACCGGAAAGCCATTGTTCGGCTTTCGACCTTGAAGGCCAGGGCCAGAGTTGCGCCTTGATTTGACCCGACTGCCGACCTACACGACGATCGATGGCCTGGCTCGACAAAGAATGGAACAATGAGTTGGTTTCGTGTTGAGACTGGAGCATTGTTGAAAATGTCACAAAACTGGCCTGATATATCATTTCTCGACTTTGTTCACGTTTAATAACTGACTGAAGAGCCTTCACACAAAACGCAAATGCCGGTTCTGTTTGCGTCTTCAGCACTCAAACCTCGCCGGATGTACAAGTCATAGCCGTCCCACAATCCATACGACAAAGTTTCCCAAAGAGAGGTTCTATCCCGCCCCGGCCCGTGCCGTTGAAAATTAGATTCTAGCCCTGCCAGGTCCCGTTTACAACTGAACCGTGGTGGTCATGTCACATATGCACAGTGAAACATCGTCGAACTAGAATTCTTTTTTTGAAAAAGGTAGTGCCAGAGCCCCGGGCCTTCGCCGAAGGAAGACACACGTTCATGTTGCCGTATTAGAGGTGAATATGGCTCGACTCCAGCGAGTGGTGTTACCCTCCGCGACCTGTGTAACGCCGACGCCGACGAGAGACGAGAGCTCCCGCTCCGTGCCGCTTGCCGAGACATGACTCTAGTCTGGGTTGCCGTAATCCCCGGAACTGAGCTTGGGTGTTGAAATTAACCGCATCAGCCGGCCGGGCAACAGTCCCGGAGCGGGTTTCAAGCATGCGCAGGATAGACTGGCCGCCAAGAGGCGAGACTGCTCAGGTGGGCACGAGGAAGAGCGCGACCAGGTCGAGGACTCGCAGCTGATAGCGAACGACAAGAGTGCCCGCCGCTCACGCCTCGGCTACCCATCAGGTGCTCGAGGACTCTCCTCGTAACCGCTCCTTTTTCCAGTTTTCAACGCGCGGCTTGCGCCATCATACGGCCGGCGACTGTCGCGAAACTGATCTGGGAGAGGGTTGCGAGCTAGACTTCCCCCCTTCAATGATTCCATTCACCGAACGACATGCTTCGGGCAGAGAGCACTTCCGATGGCGGCCGCATTCTGATACCGCGCATCAAGGCGACCGTCTATCTTCTGTCCGTCGGCCTGCGACATCAGGAAAAGTGAATGCGAGAAGAAAAAGCTGGGCGGGCGACTGCAGAGACACCGGAGACGACCACAAATAGATCCTTACTAGCCCTTCAAAACTAGTGCGCCGTGCCGCCCTCTGAGGGGGCATGGCTCTGATCTGGTAACACGCCGTGTTGAATGTCTTGGCCCTGCCTCTGTGCAGGTCCTACGTCCTCACAACCCAGCGTCTTCACAAGAGGGCTTTGTTCCCGAGGTCGGTTCTCGGGATCCATGCTGATGTCGCATCAAAGACCTCAGGTTGAGAACAAGGAAGGGGTTTTTTAAGGGGTAGGGCCTCCAGACCGCCTAGGCAAGTTTGCAAGGCCTTTATGGATATTATAACCGACAACAGCAGGAAAAGTACGCAACAGGACTCTCCTGCGAACCTTCAGGCCTTGAGCTGAAATTTCCAAATCCTGACTCAAGATGGTTAAAAAAGAAGGGGAAAAGAAAAAGAAAAAATGTTACCTCACGACCGGCCTTGGCGCATAGCTGAAAATCACCTCCACTCGTCCAAGGTTCCGTCGACAGATCGACCGATCAGTGGTTAGGCAACTAGTACATGCTGTCAGCACTCACAGCTAGTTTTGAAGAAGTAACTAGAAACAAGTAGAGAGTCTAAATAGGTATACGATGGGAAATACAAACAGAAGAGTTGCGGTGTTGAATTGCGGCATTGCATGCTACCGCGACCTCTGAAGTAGCTTCAAACTGGAGCAGCTTTTCTGCCTTTGCATCTTATCAACTTAGACAGCTCATTACTGCACGAGGCTAGCTCAAGACGAATCATTGAGTCATGCTATTGCTAGCTCCGATCTCCGCCAACTGCGTTGACCTTGTAATGGTGCCGATAACGCATGGTAGATATATATCTCTGAACGAGCATCTACAGAATAGGGGTTTGGCGCAGAAACCCATATTCGGCTTGAAGGAGCATATCAGAAACAAATACACAGAAACTACAACAATTTTGTTTAGGTTTCACAATTCTCATTTCAAACTACCTGCTGTCACATCTCGTGGCGGTTTTGTTATACGCCACCATCTCACTTGGCCGGGCTTTTCCACTACCCAACGTCCTAGAACCAACAAGTCTGGGAGGGAAGCGAAACAATCCGCAAGCTTGCAACTGGTACAAAGTCCACAGGCTCCTCAAAGACGACACCGATCGCTTGTTAGGCAGGGCAACAGAACAGTCCATACGTCAGTTAATCGTTCCTGTCAAGGTTTCGACAATGTTGATACCTCCGGCTTTACATCGGCCTCGCAGCAAGCCACCAGACGCGCTGCCCCTTGCCCCGGGACGAGACCCTGTCCCCTCTCTTCCACAGCTCGAGCCCAAAGTCCTCGTACGGGTGGATTGCCTCGTCTGTCAGCCCAAAGTCCCCCAGTCCGGGCGCCCAGCTCTGGATCTGGCACACGACGGCCTTCAGCAGCGCGACGAACGCCAGGCCGTGTCCGCCGCCGTCCGCGTTGCGATGCATGACGTCAAAGTCAACCTCACACTGCCCCCGGCGGCAGGAGAACAATATCAGATACGCATGCACCATCTCGTGGACCGCAATTTGAACAAGCTCCTTGAGTGGTAACTGCGTCCTCGTGCCGTTGGGGTGGTAGCGGACCGTGCTCAGACGGATCGCGATGCTGGGGCCCCCAGACGACTTGTGACCCCGGAGAGGTTGCGTCCAACCGACACGACCCCGTGCTTGTCCGACTTCCACAAGTACGGGGTGGGACACGTGATTGATCTGAGATGTCGGGAAGAGCAGGCCCAAAAGGCACAACTCATCGATGGCCTTCATGAGAGAGAAAATCGTGCCGGGTGAAACGATGTTCGGATCCGTTTCGGTGCCTTGATCGGATAAAACGCGGGCGACACTGTTCTTCAGCGACTTCTCGCACGCATTCCACTGAACCGGTCCGCAGATACTCTCGGATAACGTGATGGCGACATCGTTGATGTTGTATGAGTGCGGTTGAAGGGGGTCATCTTGGCGAGCCTTCTGAGAATGGTGTGGGCATTGTTGTGGGAGGAACCTGGCTCGCTTCGGTTCTGCCATTTCAGTCTGCCACGTTATTGTATGTGTATGTGTGTGTGCGTGCTTTCCAGCCGTTTGTTTCTGAAATTCTCTCTTTCGACGATCGTGTCGCTGGCAGCATCATTTTGTAAATTCAACTCTGGTCCGTAGCGACGCTTGGGTACGTGCGGCACATCTGACACCTGTCGCAGGCGCGGGCACGCTCCCCTCAAAAAGCGCTCTCGAGAGAGGCGCATGGTTTCGAAGCAGAGGCTCGATCGACTCGATCCGCGTCGTCGGCGACGATGGACGGTGCAAGCGTGGTTTGCACGCTTTATAGCGGGTTTCGATGCTGCATTGCCGTCAACGGCAACCGCCCGGTTGCCCAAAGCACGGAGAAAACCAGTGATGAAGCCAATACTTGCTTGATGCGAATGATGGAGGGGTAGTGTGGCTGCCCGTCTAGAAGACGGGCCCGTAGATAAATGGTCTAGTTAATGACGAGGTAGAAGACGAGCGGGATTACAAGATGATAGCCTGGTATGATATTCCGTCCGCCAACCCATAATGATGCACCAGAAAACCCCCCATGGTAGTAGAGACGCCCGCAGTAGTATATGGAATAACTCCGTCGCCATGCTTAAGATGCTTTTGAAACCAATCCGACCGCCCTCTTATGAGCCCCAGACAAAAGAGAAGAAAAAAGTGGTGTGAATAACGCCCTATAAGCAGGTCGGAGATGCATCTCGACATCCCCCAACGTATGGTGAGGCGACCGAGTTTGAAGTGCTGCCATAACCCATTACAACGATCCCTCTCCGGTCGTCGGGACAGGCCCATCGCCCGTCATATGAAATAGGCCTGTCATGTGACTCATAATGTCGTTCGCGGTGGTTCGACGAACGCCTGCTGGGCACGTAGTCATCTGGGCATAAGCGTCGGCCACGTCGCTCGCGTATCTCGCCTTCCTCCAAAGGATCCACATCTTCCGAGTCCTCCTCAGTTGTCGTAGGAATTGGGGAGGTGGGACTGCTGCCCCGACTGGCCGGGAAGTATTCGCGGTGGTCGTTGATGCAATAGTCCCATCGTTCTTGGGATTGATATCGAGATCGCTCGTGATATTGGTGTTCGTAGTGTGTATGATGGTGAGGGCTAAGGTGTCCATGGACCTCGGGAAACACGGCCCTGAATGTTGTGTTCATGGAATTCATGTCGTCAGCTGGGAAGTAATCTTGATCTTCCCGAAAGTGGTCCAGGTCGGCTTCCATATCTCGGAGGTGCAAGTTGTCTGAGCCTGCCCAGAGATCTATGAGCTCGGCGATCCTTCGAAAACCCGCCGTGTGGCCTCCGCATTCGCGAGCTTTGACACCGCATTTGATAAAGAGATAGCTGTGGATGAGCTCGTGCAAAAACGTAGAAATGAGCAGCCGCCGGTTGTACTGTTTGTTCTTGAGGATTGGGTTAGATAGAACGATGAGAGTCTCAAAGCCTCCCATTTTAGAACGTCGAAGAGCCGTAGTGCCGATGATGTGATCCTTATACTGAGCGCTAGATGCATGAGACCAGTCCCATGTGACGCGTTGCGACAAGCTGTTGTGGAAGAAGATTTCATTGGCGGCAGAGAAAATGCTCTCCAAAGCAGCGTTGTCAATGGAAAATTCGGCATCCCGGGATCGTGGGCGGATGAGGGACCGCAGGATTCTCTCATGCTGGGTGTCCTTCGTACGTCGCCGGCCTAGGTGCAGTCGATCTTCAACCAGTCTCGCCGCGGCGTCGTCGTCCAGAAGCGTCAGATCATCGTCGTTTTGGGCGCTGTAAATGTTTGTGTCTGAGGAAATGGAGAGGCCGGAGGCGGTTCGCTCCATTTGCGATGAGCTGACATCGGCGTCGGCTGGGTCGGGTGACGGCGACGCTTGCTCTCGAATGACCAGAAAAGACAGGTTCTGGACAGGCACCGAACCCCTCGGTGAGCAATTGCGGTGTGCGCCTGGGGCAAGATGCGATATCCGGGTTCTCTTGTGCGGAGGCGTCTCGTCGTGTGCGTAGGGATAGTCGTCGTAAAAAGCATCCTCATCAGTATGACCAATCCTCCTTTTGCCACCCACAACGTAGAGATCGGGACTGAAGGCGTGGCCGTTGCACTGGGACAATGGGCTTGCCTCCCCGCCAACCACCCAAAACGCCATTGAACATGCTTGAGATATTGCGAATGGTGGAAAAGGGCGAAGTTGGAGGGAATGGGCAAAGCTCGGGGTGTCGGGGAAGGACGAAGGATGGAAAGCCCGGGGGGTTCTCAAGGTGAAATACGGGGGGTCTGTGTTGGTTTGGGTGTCATGTGCGCCCGGAAACCGCATGAACACCGGTGGAGAAGGGTGGCCGGCCCCGGGTGTTGTGGTTAAGTACGGTAACTAACGAGGAATGAGTAGCTTGGGAGAACCATGCCAACGAAACGAAACAGAGAGCCAGTCCGAGGGCGGAAGAAGTGAGGCGAGAAGCAGGTCATCCCGCCGTTTTCCGTCAACCAGTCTGTTCTTTTGGAGAGAGATAAATGCATGGAGAGACCCAGCTCATGGCAGGACAGCGTTGCAAGGCCCATCTAGCCCCCCTTCCCTCCCCCTGGCTATTCATCTGCAGAATCCCAACGAGAAGAACAAAAGGAATGTAGCTTTGGGTGGACGATAGCCGGGCTGCGGACGACAGGCGGTCCTGAGCGGTGAGGGAGGGAGCTAAGACGGATATGCGTATGCGGCGTTGCGCATCGCAGATTTAGTGCGAGGGCCATCGCTGCCGCCCACCCCGACCGGTGCAAGGAACGTGGCGCCTCCAGGCGGATAGTTGTTGAAACTTGACGAACCTACGCAGTGTAAGCTCCAGCTCGCCCCCAACCTTGTGCCCACCGAGACTGGCTGTCATTGCACGCCTCAGTGGTAAGGTGGTGCTGCGCTGACTGGGCAGGACATTGCTGGTTATGCGTACGTGCATGTATGCATGCACGCATGCAACAGCATGGCAGGCTTGATGGTAATGATGATGATGATGATGATGCGTCTCGTATTATATGTAGGCCGTCAACCCAATAGCTTTTCTGATTCTTTTTCATTTTGTTCTTCTTGTGTCTCGCAGTTGTGTGTACCCCCATTGTGGGCAGACAATGGGAATTCGCGAGTCCGCCGCAAGTTCGGCGTCCCGCCGACTCGAAACAGGATCGGAAGAGGGAGACAGGGTGGGAATCCAAGTCGAGACATGCAAAGGGCGAGCGGTGCCGCCAGCAGAGCAGGGAGGCGAGGGAGTCGAAACCTGGGCCGTACCTAGGTATTCAACAAGATCTCTTTTAGCAAAGGGGCTGGATTTTGGCCCTGCATGATTGGCTCTGCATCCCAGGCCTCGGGATTCCATTGGTTGCCTCATCTCCGTGCATATGTTGCTCCCTCGTCGGCTCTGGTCGCCTCCTTAGATGAGGCTTTCCAATACTCGGACCCTTGAAGAGATTGTCATCCACTGAGATTGCCATCCCACTGAAGCAACGCAATGCCAGCCTCTCTTCTTGTTGCTGACTTACGGATTCAAGCTTGCCCATCATCCATGACGCCTCCGCGAGACCCACGCTCCGCGGGACAGATTCCGGTACAAGCCCAATCGAATTGGCAAGGCATGACCAAATATGACCGGGAAGCTGACTCCTGCACCTCGTCGTCGGGCCAGTGTACTATATCCGTACGGAGTACTGCAAGCAGAAATCCGATCCACGGCTACGCCACGATGCCATGCCCATGCCATGTGTTTGCGATGCATCAAGGATTTATTCCATTTGTTTGTTGTTGATGCAGCTCGACGAGATGGTGAGCTTGCAAGGGTCGGGTCTGCTGCATTGGTGGCACTCGGGGCGACAATGCTCTTCGCCTTGTCTTCATCAGGGATGGGTCCCGGGCGTCCAGTCCGGTGGCGATCCTTGCTTTTTCGGCTTGCCCAGTTTGGGATCTTGCTTGTTCATCTGTTCGTCGAGTCTCAGCCGAACAGAGGCGTCATGTACGTATCCGTAGTACCGTATGTAAGAACACTACGGCCCACCCGTACGAAGTAGGTATGCAATCCCACCCTTCTTTCCATCGTGAAGCCTGCAACGCGATAAAGTGCTTGCGCCTGTCAATTGTCGTGAGGCCCTGTTAGACTCGAACAAGACGAGCACGGACTGCGGACAAGCCAGAGTTTATCTATTCGTACCTTCTCGTGTCTTCGTCGAGACTTGGACCAGAATCCATGATTATAGCATGCCGGCCTCCCCTCCCTCAGTGAATATTGCGGGGATTTTGGAGTCTGACGCTACGTGTGCGCGATGCCGCCCCAAGGTCATTTGCCGTACTCGATGAACGAACTTGTTTCGTCTTCTGTAGATCGGCAACGCACGAGCAGATCCTTTGTCGCGATCGACAGACTTGTCGGCATCCCTTCGCTGAATTGGATATGAGAGACCGGCGGCTTCTGTTGATCGTAAGTTGCGGAAGGTTCGAGCCAAAACCGTCGGCAGTTCTCGATTTGAGAGTAAACAGGTGGAGATGCATGACATTGGAATGGAAAATAGACGCCGCTGAAGGATTGTTTGTAACTTTGGAGTCTTTGAAATACGCTGAGATATGTGAGGGCGGCGGTAGTGGACGGAGAAACAATCGCCTCAGATGTGCCGACGATACCCTACGCGGAGTGGAAAAGCGGTTTTAGAGGCCATTAACTACCTGTGAAATCGGGTCCCCCTCCCCTTACCCAACTGGTAGATACTTAGGTACCTACTACCATTTACCGGTTGGTTGGTTGGGTACCTAGGTACACCCTGTAGGTAGAATAAACAAACAAAAAGTTCTAGGGTTCGGTCTTATCGATATCTTATCTGACTATATCTTATCGCATCTCACCAATTCCTCGCTCCTCCAGGAGTCTAGACCTCCGGCCATTGGCCTGTGGGTTGCTGGATGTGCCTGCCTACTCCGACGACGTCTCATTCCTTCCCGGTAGACTTGTCTCGATAGCCCCCAAGTTGCCGGTAGGACGGACGTGCTTTCCACATCCTGCGATAACGACATTGCCTGGAAGATTCAATACAAGTCAAGGTAGAAATGGTTTGTTGAACGCGCCTTCCAGCAACGGATAAACTATTCTTTGTAGAAGTATTCGTTATAAACAGACCAAACTACCTTTTGTCTCCAAGTCGAGTCTTTGTATGCGCTTTGACATGGACATTGAGAAGAATCTCCGTAACTGAAAGGTTGGCCATCAAGAGCCTCATCTTCTCCAACCCCATCATCTAATATATCTCCAATTTGGTTTCGTACATTCTCATCAACAAGTACTGCAATGACTAGTTGAGAAAACTATTAATTACCAGGCTCTTCTTGGATTTGTTATCATTCTCAATCATCAACTAATATGTTATTTGCATTCTGGGTCAACCAGTTCATAAATGGCTACTTCAACATAAAAGCGAGAATGAGTCGAGGGCTAATAGTGGCGTGGTCAAGGCACTTATTACGCTAGCCACGAAAGCCAACCAAGGCTCTCACAATGGTCTGGTTGCCTTCCTTCAACTCATTGATCCAATTACTTAACAATTATCTGTACATGATTTTGTCCCCTCTGAGGTCCAAGTGGCCGGAGCAGACATTGGTGCATACCATTCGCTTCCCTAGTGTCAGATTACCGATCTTGAAATAGCCCGGATGTTGTTCCTAATGTGGCTCGCAGTGGATAACGGTATTCGATTTCGACCAACATGAGGTACAACACTCAAGTACAGGCCAGTACTCACATTAGGGGCGTTATCATACAAAACCAAGACGCTGCAGAGCCGCAGCTTTCTGTTCATTCTTTGACTTGAGGAGTACAGCTATAATTCTGCAGTGCAGCACGAATGGGGGTGATAGACAGCCTACCGAGAAGGGAGGGCTCTGAAGACCCGGTCTTTACATTTGTGCTGGCCGCGATCTTGAACCCGGCATCACGTCTCCTGGCCACGCGACCAAGTCTAACCGCGTTGTTGCTCCTTCCTTATTTGCAAACAGAAGCACCAGATGAACTTCTGTCACACACCTCTGCTGCCCCTTTTTCTCTTCAATCTTTCCCCCCTACCGCGTCTTGAGATATTCTTCTCACCCGCAACCCTCTCACCCGTAACCCTCTCACCCACAATCTTTTCCTTCACACTTTTCCTTTTCACCCATCCAATATTCTGTCTGCAACCTGAGAATATTCTCATCTTTCTTCTCCAAACTCAACATCGGCTTTTTTTGTTTTGTTTCGAGGGCACTCTCTCATCTCTCTACTTTTGTTGCGACCAAGACTTCTTGCAAGCTTCAAACGCACAAGCGAGTATTGCATTACAAAAGGGCCTTGACCAGAATCACCAGAACTTTGCAAAGTCAGCTCTTCAAGATTATTCTTTGGAAAGCACAACTTACACCATCAAAACTTTGAATGGTCGCTCACTTCTAATCTTGGAGGACTGTGGCTGCCCACCGACTTCACACAGCCCGTTAACGACTCTTGCCTGTTCTGTTACTCTAATTTCCCCCTTATCTCACTTGGACTGCGTTCTGAACAAAAGAAAAAGTTCTGCCGGGCAATTTCACAGACTTTTATCCAAACAAGCGCCTCAGCATCTTCAGGGTTTTCTACTCCCTGCGGAAAGACACAGGCACTCAGTCGAATATCCTTTGTCCTCATCAACTCCAGAACATTCCAAGAGAGCAAAATCTTTTGCCCCTTCTACTTTTACGCAACACAGAAGGACTCATCCATTGCAAGAATGTCGAACAATCAGGATACTCAAGAGGTAAGCGTCCCTTATTTGTTTTATTTGAGCTTTTAGCTTCGAACTGACTTTGTTCAGCGGCTATCTAAGCGGTCTCTCACACCAAACCGACCTCTGTACAATTCTTTCAACGAGGCACATCGACACATTGTTCCTGTCACTCCCAGAACTCCGATCGAGGAAGAGCTTCGCGTTGAGGAGCAACTCACCCAAGAGCAAGTTGAAGAAATCCTGAAAGTATCCAACGCATCCAGACAGCTCAAGGGACAGGATGAAGCGGAACAGCCACAGCAGTCTGTTGCAGAGAACCAGTCTGGCCATGAGAGCAAGTTCACCAACCAATCTTCCGCCTCCGCCATTGAGTTTCAGACCAAGACGACCGACCAAGGCCCCCATGCGTCTGTCTCCCTCTGTCGATCGGACAATGAGAACGCTTTTGTTGACAGCTCGGTCTCCTCTATCCAAGAATCCAAGGACCAAGTCAACCAATACAACGCTACTGACAACCCCTTCAGTGGTCAGCAAGCAACATTCGATTGCCCAGATGCTTCTTCCTTCTATCCGGAAGATGGCGATGATTATTACCCAGCCTCTACTGATGACGATTCTTTTGAAGACAAGGTCAAACTCGAGCCCAAGTCTTCTCCTGCTCTTGCATCATCTCCCACTCTACCTCCCCCCATTGCTCCAGACTCTAAGCACCCACCCCAGCAGTTGCTCCAGTCTCACTTGGATGATGTCATCAAGAAGAAGCATACTCTCGATAATCTTGAAGCTACTCATCTTTCTGGTCAGAACGGCACTCAATACCCAATCTTTATCGACCGCGGTGTTCTGCCCCCTCCCGCTATCCCTGCAACGCAGGCTTTCTCTATCACAGAGCATACTACCCGCCCTGAGTCTCATTATGAAGGAGATATCTCCGATATCTCAGAAGGCCAGTTTATTGGCGAGGACAAAGGAAAGGCTTCTGTCAGTCGTCTGAACCCATTTCATGCTTTCTCAGGCATATCATCCCATGCTTCAGACACTGATGCTCAGCCATCCGAACCTGAGGACAACAAGGTCTTCTTGCGCCCTCATGCTGAGAAGGAGGTCTCCCGGGCTCTTCATCATGCAACCGGACTCAGTCTGCCTTCTACTGGTCTCATTGTTCGTCAAGGCCTATCTTCACGGACATACAATTCACAGCAGTCACCTTACCGCATGCGTTCCAGTCAACAAAAGAAAGACTTTTATCACGCCCCAGCCATACAATCAAACTGGCAGATCACTCAATCCGGCATCAAGGTTCCTGTCTCAACGTTACAAAATGTAGATGAGGTCGACATGCAAGCCACAGAGCCCTACAGCGCTATTGACAATACTCGGATGGCAACAGTGGCATCGGGCGACACAGAGAACCGAACAGGCCTTGAGGGAGACGAAGACTGGCGAACCGTCACTGATGACCGTGAATTCCTTACTGGTGCTGTTGGTCGTGTTATGACTGGCAGCAGCATTGCCAACGTCTCTGACACACTCTTGGTCCAGAAGAACCAGCGCACAGGAGCTCCTACCAGTCGCAAGACCTCAGCTACCAAGGCCTGGTGGGAGAAGAGCAACCAGCCTCTTTCGATGCCTTCGCGTTCTCCATCTCCTTCCTTTATCAGACCCCCAAGCCGTGTATTCCAGCAGAGACAGCTTAACCAGGAAGGATGGGAGGAGATTGAGCTGGAGCCCATGCCTACCCCATACAGAGACTTTTCATGGCCCCGCATCCGTGCCGAGCGAGAACGGGCGCAGCAAGCCATGGAAGTAACACAACCAGCTAACAGCGCATACGCCAATCTCCCCTTCCCCTTGGTCGCCCTTGAGGATGCTGCCAGACGCCAAGCTGTCCGCCGCGCCAGTGGTCTTGAGGATCAGACTCTCTCCGGCCGTATCCTCTCACCTGGCCTGCCTTTGTCTTCTCAGGGCGGTAGCCACGCTCTACCTCGCCCAGCCATGCGAAAGGATTCCGCACGCTCAATCTTCTCCCGCATTAAGAACTCAGACTTTGACTGTCGCAACCACTCTACCACGAGTAAGTACCCGCTTCTCTCACCCATAGCTTGCCCTATATATTCTTGCCCTCCCACACCTCCTGCTCTTGTCTTGCTCTCTTCCTTCTTCCTTCTTCAACAACAACGCTTCAAATCTACCACGTTCGAATTCCGGTTCGAAAACCCACGCTCGAATCACCACGTTCGAAACCCTCACTCGAAGATCTCGTTCCCTCTCGGCGCTCCCTCGTATGAACAAGCCCTCATTCTGCCAAGCTATCTTGAGTCAACCGTTTTTTCTAACTCTTCTCCTCAATCTAGGACACCGGGAAAACACCTTTGGGCAACCCGCCCACGAGTACTGCTCAACACAGTACTCGGGGCGGGCCCCAACCCCCTTGTCGAGGGAGCGGGCCTCGACCGCCGCCACGGCCAGGCGGAATGCCACGGCCAGCCACCAGGCTGCGGTCGAGGCCCTGGCCAACGACCCGTCGGCGGGCCGGAGGTCCTCGCCTCACCTCTACTCAGAAGAGGTGATGGCGAGGTACCGCGCTCTGCAGGCCGTCCGTCAACTGGGCGGCCAGGGCACCGACTCCGAGCTCGCCGACATGGCCGCGAGCGTCAGAGACCTCCCGCTCTCCGAGAGGGCGGTGCTCCGCCAGAAGGCGTTCTACTACGCCATCATGGCGACCACCGGCGTCCTCCCCTTCGTGGGATTCGCCATCCTCGCCCTCTCGGGGGACACACTGCTCGCGGCCATCACCCGCGGAGAGTGCTCCGGCCTCTCCTTCCACCAAAGGCGCAACTTGCGCATCATGCTGCTTGTCGGCTGCGGTGTGTGGGTCGTGGCCTTCGCGGCCGGCCTGATCTCCCTCCTCGCCCTCCGCAACTGAGCGGCTGCGGCCTTTTTTTGTTGGATTAAGATGTAGGTTCTCCTTACTTCCTGCCTGCTGACCCTTGTGTTCTAACCTGAACGCCAGTAGACGATGTTACGATTACGATCTTGGGGTCACTGCCTACGGGTATACCCATTTGGTTTGGTGTGGCATGGTGAAGGAATGGGGGTATGGTTTCGGGGACGCGTGGAAAGCATGCCTAACAGTATATCAAATGAAACACGTTGGGAAACACTCATCAAAGGAAGCTTGTACACATTGGGAGGCAATGGCTAGGCATCGATGAAATCTGCTCACTGTATTACCGAAGCAACAGGCATGGTATCTAAACGCCCACGATAGCCCCCAAAGAAAAAGAGTTGATCGCCACCTTGGTTTCCTGCTACATACTTACCCACGACGGCGCGTGCTGGGGCCCTTCTTGGGCGTCGTCGACGTGGCCGTGGAGGAGCCGCTGGAAGGAGGGGCGGCGGCGACGGGGACCTTCTGCTTCCCCTTGGCCTTCTTGGAGGGCGCGTTCCAGTAGTACGCCATCTGTGCGGCGAGCACGGCGTTCAGGAGGAAGCCGGCGATGAAGTTGTACAGGATGAGATTGTCGTCGACCTCCTGGAGGGTGGTGAAGATGCGGGATAGAGAGCCAGCGAGGTAGTTGAAGACCTGGAAACCCGCAACGTCAGCAACTCAAGTCTCGGGAAGGGATAAAAAAAGGGAAAAAAAAAAAAGCGGCAGAGGGGAGAAACTCACAGCGAAGGCGCTCAGCTGCCCGGTGCCGCCCTCCTGCCAGATGGCCAGGATTTGCGGGACCTTGCTCGCGACGCTCAGCACGCCCGCGCCAGCCTGCAGGTACCCGAGGGTCTGCATGTCCACCAGGTTACCGGTGAACAGCGCGGCGACGGCGGCGGCCAGGACGGTCACGAAGACGGCGGCGAGGCCGGCGCGGCGGGTATAGTTGAGGACTAGGACCGTGATGATGACGTTCTGGCCCATGATGAGCGCCGTCTCGCCGTAGGTGCTGAAGGGGAACTGGTTGCGGTAGTTGTAGGCCAGGGACACGATGTACGAGGCCGTCTCGAGGAGGTACGAGAGCACCGAGATGCCCTCGCCCGATTGCGAGGCCGTCAGCTTGCGGATCTGCGGGAGCTTGACGATGCCCGAGACGCCGACGATGCCGAGGCCGACGCCCTTGGAGAGGCCGAGCTTGATGCAGTCGACATCCTCAACGTTGATGTCCAGGAGGAGGGACTTGTAGCATTGCTCGCCGATGATGGAGACGCCGAGGTCGCGGATCGGAGCCGGGAGGTTGTGGGTAATCGGCTGGAGGGCGGAGCGGACGGCGTCCATGTTTGCGATGTAAAGCTTCTGCTGACGGGGGAGGGAAACTCGGTGAAGTTTTGCTTTGGGTGTGTCGCGTATCGCGAACCTTTGGTTTAGCACGCCGTCGAAGCCTTGAGGGAGCGTTTATGCCAGGAGTCGGGAGAGTGGGTGGAGGCGGAAGGAAAAAGTTAACAGGCAGCGATTGTTGGGGCTGAGTGCCACCGCACGACGGACACGTTGAAGGAAGGGTTGAGGTCACTATGAACCCTGAATTGGAGGCCAGGGGGGATGGTAAAATCATCCAGTCGGAGAATATCATGTGGGGAGCTAAGCTAGACTAGTTGGCCAATCTACTGTCGGCAGATACCAAAGCTGCACCACCCCACGTCATTCCGTCCCCATGCGAACGCGAAAGCAACCTGCTGCCAGGAAACCCAGTTCAAGGCGCTCTCCTATTCCATTTAGCCCTCGATATCCCTTTTCCATGATTGTTGACCGTCTTAAAGTCAAAATAAAAATAAACCCGCGACGCAAAGCGCAAATTTGAGCCAGGTTGTCGACTTGAGCATCGATAACAACGATGCGGGTCAACTTGTTGACATGGCCTGGCCAACACCCTTTACTTCCTTCCCTTTCTCTTTCCCTTTGACTTTTGAGAGTCGGTAAATGTCTTGATAAGTGAACTGCATTTTCCAAGGTTATTCACCGGCTCCCAGGTGTTGTCCTTCGCGGCGTAATTCTTCCACTTCACCATATACATCTGCTCTTTGGTGATGGGGTCGATGCGGGAGCCGACGATCTTCTCCACGACATACTCCTCCCTGGTGAACTGCGGGGTGCCCGAATTTCCTTTGCGGGGAGTCTTCTTGAGACGACCAACACCTCGGCCATAAGATAAAGAAGCCTGTCATTCTCTTGGTCAGTTCGGAATCTCGAAACAAGAAGAACCAAGAAGCAAATACCCTCTTAGTGGGAACAGCCTGAACCTGAGGGGTTTTGGCAGGAGCAGCTTTCTCGGAACCAATGCGAGCAGAGGCACGGGTGGTTCGAACCGAGTCTATGATCCCACGTCGGTTAGTTTTTGCGTATCGCCTGGGGAGTAAGCGCCGGGAGACGAGCCGAGGCAGCTTGGTTTTGGACTTGCCTTTACCAGTTGTGTTGACTGGAATGGGTGTCTGGTTCTTTCGTGGGCGACCGCGCCGGGTAGGAACTGAGACGGGCTCAGGAATAGCGTCGTCCCTCATATCGTCATCGGAGTTGTACACATTGGCACCTTGGCTGAGCTCTCGAGCAGATGATTGCATCCGAGTCACAGGCGTCGCTCGCTGGTTAGGCACATTCTCAAAGTATTCGCCGACCTTGAGAACTTTTCGCCTATTGAGAGAAGGAGAGTCCGGAGTCGCGTAAGGCGAGGAAGACGAGTTCTCAGCTGATGGGACAGCGCTCTGCGAAGTTCCGACCGCGACCTCGGGGTTTTCGGCCAATGTGAGATTTTTGACAGCCCTACTCGCCTTGAGAGGGCGACCTGCTTTGCGCTTCTTGGTCTCAGAGGCGACGGGCCGTGCATTGACAGCTGGACTGGAGGTAATGTCAGATTTGATCAGGGGTAAATCCTCAAATTCAGAGCCTCCGCTGGTAGACTGGATCTTTCTATTAAGGTATTAGTACAAGTGAAGCTTGGCTTGGTTTATTCCTCATTACTTACGCTGCAGCGCTCGAAGCCGCGAGCTGTTCCATCGTCATCTCCTCTTCGCGACCCTTGAAAACTCGAGGCGCGGACATTCTGATATTCGGACTTGTTTCTGGCAGAGTACCTAGAGAGCTGAGGGAATGGGAAGATGATCTCGAACAATTGAACAAAGGAGGGAACGACTGGTAAATGACGGCGGAAGTAAGAAGGTGGAAGCGCGGTAATAAGTCGTACCCATCTAGGCTGTATATGAAGGTGATTGGTTGAATTGATTGTTTTCAGACTTTGGGAAAGAGCCTTGGTCATGTACCTACCTACCTTACGTTCTAGAATAGGTTGGACAAGAACGGAAGTACAAGCCCCTTACCTAGGTACCCACCTAGGTAGGTAGGCAGATAGACTGGTACTTCGGATCGGATTTCTGAAGCCAGGCAGGCAGGCGCGTGATCCTAAAAGATTCGACTCCCGCTTCAATTGGCTGATGTTTCTTTCGCATGGTAGCGCAAGGCTACGTATCAGGGCTCTAGGGCGTGAATGCCTTGGGCGAAACCGTTTGCTCAGGGTGATGGTATAAGAATGATAGACTGCGTCAAAGAACGCAAATGCAGGGGCTTAAAAGACAGAAGACCATAGAAGAAAAGAGTCTGAACGTTTCCAAAGAGTACGGAAGAAAGCGTTTGGAGCAAACAACCCGTTCATCCCTGGATTGTCGATGTTGGGCGCTTGGAGCCCAGGACACATGTTCAAAAAGCACGCATATATAGTAAGCACAAGGAGCGCCATGCGAAAGTAGATTTGATTGAAGCCTTCACTCGGACTTAAGCAAATTGTGCGGGGAACCACAAGACGCTTGATACCATATCGCCTTCGATAGGTATATGGGCTTAAATTCATTGAAGATACACTGACCGGTCACCGAAGGTAAGTGTAGTCCACCATAGTCACCTTCCGAGCTGTTCCAACGCAGCGCTCATTCATCGACTTCCTCTACTCGTTTATCTCCAAAATCATGAAGTTGCCCAGATCTCGCCGCCATCTCGACCGGGTTCTGGATATCGACTACACCCGTCTTGCGCAGTCTTCCACGTTGTCAGCATGAGCTCAAAATGAAAAGCCGGGCTTGGCTTACCTTTCAAACAGTACAAAAAGCCTCTCCGCTTCTCTTATTTTCTCATCTTCCGTCATTTTCGGGACATCCACGTGCTTCTCGGACTCTACAAACTGTCCAGTAATGGGGTTGACTGGCATCTGGGCCTCGCCAGTGCTGGAGACTTCAGATACACTCGCTGGGACCGGGATGTTGTTCTGGAAGAGGAAACCCGAGGCAAAGCCGTATCCGACGTTCTGAACAAACTTGGACGCATCCTGGTCTGACATGTCGAAGAGGAGACGGGAGATGGCGTCGCGCAGATGAGGAGTCAGGGGGTTCGTCGAGTTACGCAGCAGCCGTGACGTCAAAGATGAACCGCGACCAAGAACCTCTTTCCTGTCCTCTTCAGTTGGAAGAAGAGTCTTTCTGACATACTTCTTGACTTCTTCAGGAGCACCATCATAGACCCGGCGCAATACGCCTACAAGAGGTGTCACAAGCTGCTCGAGTTCGTTGTCGGGGTAGGTCTTCAGCGCCGGGTCCAGTATCTCAATCAACCGCTCCGCCAACATGTTGAGTTCGGACTTGGGGTAGATAAATGCTTGGATGTCCTTGTCCTCCAACTTCAATTCGAGCAGCGCGTTGACGAGGGCATTGAAAGGTGGGTTGAGGGGGTTGTCGGAAGGGACGTCGTGCTTCCAGAGCAAGGCAATGATGTGTGGTATGCAGCCCGTGAAAGCATCCACCTCAGAGGGACAGTAATGGGATACGTTGAAAAGCAGCTTCAAAGTCTCATTCAACGCCATATCCTCCATAGGGTCAATAGGCGCCTTTGGTTCGCGATCTGTCAGAAGCTTGGCATGTTTGGATAAGTTTCCAATAATGATCTCTGCCAGCCGGTGTTTCTGGATCAGTGCCAGCAAGTCAATATTGGTGCCGTACGTTGTGAGGAAGATAACTCTCGAGACAAGAAACTCATCATCGAAGCTGTCGTTTCTCAACCTCTTACAGGCCAGGTCTTCATAGCCCAGACGGACAAATGTTTGTCGGGCCGTAGGGTTCAGCAGCATGGAATTAGCCAGAACTCTCAGAGCGGCTCTGGCTGTCGAGTTTGAAGGGCTGGTGAACGCGTGTTTTGCGAGAATTTCAATGCCCTATTGGTTATGAGTACCGAAAGACCTGGAAAAAAGCGGAGAGACTGACCTCTTGAGTGAAGATCGGATCAGCATTGGTGGGATCCCGTCCGTATACCTTGAGTTCTTCGAGTGCAGCATCGCGTTCTGCAATAATCAGCCAGAAGCTCTCGGGAATGTATGTGAGTCAGATGAGCTTTACGTCGAGGGAGCAGCACAGGCTCCTTCAAGTCTTCACCTAGTTTGTCCATTAAACTTTTGACCGCGTCTAGTTTTGCTAACGGGATCGTCAGCTGAAGAGTTACAGAGCCGCACGGAACGATGAGGACCTACCAGGACCAGTGAGGTTGGCCTGCATAGCGGGGGGCTGCGACATGATTTGGCGTGCCGGAAGAGGCTTGGAATTGAGACTGAAAGCCTGAAGGAGTCTCGGTAAACTCGGCGAAGACGGTTGTCGGTTGACTCTGCGGTCCTTGGCGCTTAGCATTCGTTTCAACTTGGATGCCATGCTGAGTAGAGTGCTTGTGTGAAGGTGGTTGCAAGTAAATTGTATTACCTACATGTTGAAATGCAGCAGGATTATCGCTTGCCTGCAGTGCTTGAGAAAGCTTGTACGATTCAACGGGCGTGCTTTGTGGCACTCGAGGTCGATTTCAAGTGGTTGCTTGATATTTGACCATGATAATCCGCTAGGTTCGATGGTGCATCAATCACAAGCTAGAGAACCCTCGATTAGATACCCAAGACAAACAATGATAAAAGGATTCGAATCTTTAAAACGAGGGCAAAAAGCGTAGTTTAGATGTTCACAGATGGGGGATGTCGGTGTTCAGGTGAGGTCGAAGCCGATATGGAGAAGGGAGACGAATAAGCACATTGGCCACGACGTTTCCGAGCCCATCGATCGGTCGTCGCACAATCAAGAGGGGCGCCGCAGTGGCTGTTGATGCTTAAGCCCAGGGGTCCGAAGCCACAGATGAGCCGGGCGAGGGAGCTGCTTACCTAAGACACCCGTGGCCACTCCGTGTTGCTGTGTGACGGCCATTTTTATGGATACAGGCACAGGCTATGCAAACTCCGAGATGGAAATTCCACTGCCCCACTCGGGGTTGTTCAGCGGCCCAACCCCCCCGAGCAACCAGGCAACGAAACGACCGGGATACACGCCTGGCACGGGCCACCACTTTAAGTGGTTTCGCGCGCTCACCTCGCGTTTTTACGTGCATCGTCGACGTGTTTAACCAAAAGTCGTCAAGCGCCAGCCAATTAACCAGCTCGCTCCACCCTAACTTTGACGAGGAGTATCCGTACTCGCGAGCCACGACTCCGGCCCCCAACCCCATCCTCATATCCGTACGGATATCTGTGCATGGCTTCGCTCTTTCTTCTGTCTCCATACGGAATCTCTTACTCTCGTTAACGCTGGAAAGACCCCCCTTTCTACCACCGTCCTTCCTTTTTGCATAGCTATAGTAGGAGGATTGTACATTACCCTTGGTTCCACGCATCGCCATTCCCTCCGTCTCTGCTGGTAGGAGTCCAACGCACGCATGCTCCAGTCGAGATAGGAGCAGAGCTAGCTGGTCTTCGGCGTCCCCTTCCCACACCTGACGGGAAGCCTCCTCGCAGCCATGGGATCTGTTGAAGTTGTGTCGAGCCGACTAGAGTCGCTACCTCCTCGCCCACCGACACCACCCCGCGAGACCAGCCAAGCTGCTGATGCCACCCTCGCACCGAAGCATTTTATCGTCCTCCCTCCCTCCTCCGACCCTCGTGCGAGTCTCCACACACCGCCGAGTGGCTGTTCACCACTCTCCGGAACCGATTCCACGAATCCGAGTGTACGAAGAGCAAGGAAACGGGTGGGCTTCTCTGCAAAAGCCCAATACAACGAGGCGCCCCATTATCAAGGCGTCAACGTCTCTGGCAAGCGATCGCCTCTCTCGGTACCGTCGTCGACTCAGCCCAAACCCGTCAAGGGCATTCTCAAACAGACATCTTCGCCGAGCCCCCTCAGCACCAGTACTAAGGCAGATGGTTTGACGGCCTCGGTCAATATCTCCGACATGTTGGAATCAACCGTGAAGCAGCTCGCCGGAGCTGACAGAGACTCCAAGCGGGATGCCTATTCAACTTTGGTCAATGCTCTGAAGACGTCCAACAATCTCCCCGACCGGATTGCCCTTCAAGTCAAGATGGGGCTGTTTGTCCAGTTCATTCAGCGAGACATCACCGCCAAAAACCCCGCCTCGAGCGGACCAGACGCGCCTCTCGTCAACGACGCCCTCCGCCTCCTCGCCACCTTCCTGCACTTCCCTGCCATCGCCTCGACGATACCCAGCGATTTCGGTGTTTTCTTCATCGATCACTGCATCCGATCCTTCGAGAATCCGAGCACACCGAAAGACATTGCTCGACACCTGATGCACGCTGTCGCTACTCAGGATTTCTCCCCCAAAGTCATGACCTCTGATCGTGTCCGGCGTCTAGTCGCCGCTCTGCGCAACATTGAAGATATTCTTAAGGGAAAGAGCATAGTAATGTCTCGGATCTTGATCTACAAGCGCCTGGTTCAGCAGTCGAAGCAGTTGATGGTCCTCCACTCGGACTGGCTGAACGATCTTCTCACGGATATGCTGAGCAGGGTTAAAGAGCTGCGATCGGCTGCGATATCCCTCGGTTTTGAAGCTGTCTACACTTTTGGAAAGGAGAAATCGCTTTCGCGGAAGGTGATGGAACTATTCGATACATCCATTGAAGAGATGAAGTTCGCAGAGTACTACCACCAGCAACTTCGTTCCATGGCCAAGGACAAAGATGACAGGCAATTGACCGCTGCTGTTCCCAAAATCTGGAGCGTCATCATCCTCTTCTTGCGCTGCCCGCTCGACCGGTGGCAGTTCTTCAACCAGTGGTTGCAGCTGATTCAGATGGGCTTCAACAACAACGACCATCCCCAGACCAAACAAGAGGCGAATTTTGCCTGGAACCGTTTCGTCTGGTCCATGCACACCGAAGGGCAGTCTTTTGCCAAACTGCTACCTACACTGTACCAACCTCTAGGCAGCCAGCTCAAATCGAAATATACTAGCAAGCACATCCGAGAGGTCGTCTTCGGAAGCGTCTGCAACCTCCTTTACTACACCTTCAAGCCTGGCACGAGTACAACCCTTCTAGAGAGCTACTGGGATGCTTGTGTCAAGCCCATCACAGAGGCTCCCAAGGCACATGCAAGGAATGCCGATGCCGTTGACGAGCACCTGCGGCAGGCAACCTTGATTCTCACCGGTCTCTTCGATTCAACTACACCGCGGCTATGGAGGGAAGAGCGCATTAGAGAAACGCCTCTCGCCCGACCACATGAGTTGCCGGCTATTGACCCCAAGTGGCTTCGGCGTAACTCCTCACGCGTTTTCCAGGTCATTGAGCCCATCATGGAGAAACACTTTCTGGAGCTTTCGGACAAAAACAGCCGTATTCATTGCTTGTGGAGGACTTTGGTCGGGGCGATGGTTTCTGCAGCATCCAAGGAAATCAAGGTCTCCGTCGATACTACTGCCTTCATCTCGCAGATGTGCGGACTTTTGCTCAAGCGTTGGGAGGCTGGCCTGACTGAGATTAAATACTTGAGCCCCGAGACAGCAACACGGTTCTTGGCCAGTGCTGGTGAGCTTATTACGGTTACTGTGGAAGCCCTCGGCCCTCTGCCTTTCACCGAGAAGATGATATCTCTTGGACGACTTCAAAACTTCACTCCTGTCTCGACGCCCTCTCACAAGCCGGCAAAAAATGCAGGCGATGCTCGGACACCACTTCAGCATCTCGCCGGATTGATGTCGAGGCTGCCTCCGGGTATCGCCGACAACGAGGAATTCGTCGATTTTTACCGGACCGTTTTCAACCCCTTCTTCGCGCCGAGGTCAGCGAAGTCTAGGTTCGACCTAGCACAAGAGATGCTGTCCGCCACGCCCATTTGGTCCTCTGCAGTTACCCATTCTCCCTACGCACCATGGGTTATCGCAGCAGAGTGCTTGGCTTCTATCTTTAGTTCGTCCCAAAACAATGTGCAAACCACAAGCTCCACTGGCGAGCCCGCCCTTGGCCACGAGTATCGCACAGTTGTGCGCCTTTTGGAGCGAGGGTGGCAGGAGGCACCCAATCTTCCCTGGCAACACTGGCGTTTCCTTCTCACGGCCTTGTCCAACCGTGCCAGCGAAGAGACTGGCGAAGCTGGACGAGCCTTGGGAGTAATTGAACCGCTCGCGAAGGCTATTCACGAATCCATCCCTGCCGATAGTACCTCCTTGGTATCTGCGAAGACTGTTACAGCTGCAGCAGAATTGCTCTCCATTGCCAAGCACCCATTGGATAGGCAGGCTGTAGAAGCAGCTCGGCGCCGGCTTTGGGGCACTGCCGTTACGGGGTCCAAGTCGTCCTCTTTCGATCCATTCAATAACCTGTACAAACTGACCAACGAGCTGCTGGAACGGCTATACGAGGCCAATGAATCTGACAACATGGATGACTCGGCCACTCTACTCAAAGAATGCGGCGGATTTCTGTCCCGCTGTAACGTTGAGCTCGCCCCGAGAACAGTGTCAAACTTGGAGAGTGGCCTTGTCATGTGGATCCGGGATTCGCAGGGTATTATCAAAGCTCGCCAGAGCCCTGCTACCTCTGAAGCTGTAAGTTTCTCGGTCAACTGCACAGTTCATCTTGCTAACCATGAACAGGCCAAGGCCCTTTGGGATGCCGTGAGGGGTATCATCCTGCCTGACACTACACCAGCAGAAATCCAACTTGAGGCGTTTGAGGAACTTTTCTGTGCTGCCTTCGAAAGCAAGCACCGGCACATTGTTAACTCGATTGCTCAGGCATGGAACTGTATCTACGAAAATGCGGAGAGCATTCAGTACCCCGAACACCTCAAGACCGTTTTGCTTGCCGTCCGACCGACTGTAGACATCATTCTTCCGGGTCTGGAGTCTACTCGCGAGACAGCCACAGATGAGAACCATTCTTTCGTTGAGTCCCAGGACGATATTGAGATGCTCACCGTATCTTCAACACGATCTTCTCGAAATAGGCCAATCAACTTTTCATCTCCTCTCAGCTCGACCAAGGCATCATTGTCCGCGAGGAAGAAGCTGGGTAGCACCCCTAGGAGAACTCGCAGCGGGGGCCGACGTAGTGCTGCTACTGCTCGTCTGAGACACGACGACTCACAGATTCAGTTTGCCCCCATCGAAAATTCGCCATTGAACCCGGCAGTCAACCCCGAGTCTCAGGTGCTCACCGAACGGCAGAAGGAAATCAGAGAGAGGCAGAAAGACACTGTAGCAATGTTTCCGGCTATGCGCTCTAGCCCCCAGGCGCAGACAGAGGAAGATGCGTCTGTCGAACTCAAGGCGGTGGTCCCTGAAAGCGTTCCAGAGACATCCAAAGACGTTACGCCAAAGCGCAGCGTAAGGTATGAGGATTTTGTCAGCTCAACTCCAACACCCCGACGAGGCCAAGCAGTGGCGATGGCAGACAATGATCAAGATATGACGGACCCGCCATCTTCGCCCCCCGAGCCGCGGCCATTTCCCCTATTGCCACAAATCAAATCCCGTACCAGCAGTCGGAGCGAGCTTGATGACTGGCACTTTAGTTCATCGCCGGTATCAGGTTCACCGTCTCTGGAAATGGCAATAGTTACCGATGAACCTACCGAGCTTCACCTGACAAACGCCGATGCTTCTCTGCGTCAATCTGGAGAAGCCAGCCCGGATCTGTCAGCAGTTGACGATTCGTTCCAAGGGGTGCCCTCCAGCGCTGTAGAGGAACCAGAGCTGCCACCGCCTGTTCTAGAAAAGGCGAAAGAGACTCTGCAGCCTCAGCAGTCTGAGCAGGCGACAACCGAGACCACCTCAGTACCGCAACCTGACAGCACCCCGTCAACCCCTAAGAATACCCGGGTGATCAATGTGGAGGAGCCTAGGTCTGGCAACGAGGTGTTTGTCGACGCACCATCCAGCCCCCAGCCTACCGTTTTAACGAGATCCGCAACCCGGGCTGCAGTCAATAAGGATCGCTCTTTCGAGATGAGCGACGGAGATGAGACCAGCATGTTAAGACTTGTCGTTGATTTGGATCGTAGAAGGTGCGAGCTCCCGATTAGCAAATACCCTGCGACGTCGCCGCCCAAACCCTCCAAGGGACCCAGAAACGGGAAGCAGAGGAAGGGGAAGCCCGCTGTTCTTGACTGCATCACCGTTTGCGGCGAGGACGACGATGACGAGGAGGAGGAGGAGGAGGAGGACGAGGACGAGCCAGCAGAGCTTGCTCCTTCTCAGCCCCAGACGGCACCTCACGAGAGCAAATCTCGCTCACCTGGAAAACCCTCGACTCCTGTGACCAGGTCGGCTGCATCTCCTCCTGACAAGTCGGCTAAGAAGCGGAAGCGAGGTGGTGCTTCTAGGTATGGCACCCGTTACAAGAAGAGAAAGTCTACCGCCGGAGAGGCAGACGACGAGACCAACGAGATGGAGACCTCACAGCTCGCCATGTCACCCGTTCTTGGCGAAGAGGCGTTCTGCGAGAGTCAGCACTCATTCACCGGGGATACACCATCGAAACTCTCCACCGGTTCCAGAAGCGAAGACTTGGAGGCTGAGATCCACTCGCAGCTGGTCCATGAGCAGCAAGAGGCGGACCACCGCGAGAGCCAGTCTTTCGAGGCGCCCAATCTGGAGCCATCTTTGACACAGACACAGCTGACAGCCGAAGACTCGATGGATGTTGACGTCGCAGATACCACCAATGCCGTCATCGCGCAGCCCAAGCCTCAGGCCCAAGTCGACACGAAAGACGTCCGCATGGTGGACTCATTGAGCAGCGTACTCGACCAGCTTCGTTCCGCAGCGCTGTCCCGTGACGAGGTGTACAAAATGGAGGATATTCTCATGGACATCAAGAGGGAGCTCTTCGCAGCTGAGGCCCGCGGACGTGCCTGAGATGACTACTGCGGCCAATGCCACCACGCACGAAAAAACAAACACAAAACAAAATCACAACATTCCTGCTGTAATTCAATGGCTTTTTCCCTTTCACTTTTTTCCTGTTTTTGTCAAAGTCCTCATGAGGATATGTCGATAGTCTTCGCCCCCCCCTCCCCCCACGTACATGCTTTTACGACCAACAAGAGGTGTCTGGAACCTCTTTTTTTGCATCATTGGCTGGCGCAGATGTTTGGGTACGAGGTCGATGAGAGAGAGAGAGAGAGAGAAAGACTGAAGGGAAGGGTCTGTAGCAAACCATGCTCCTTTCTTTCAGCTCTTGTACTGGGAGAGGAGGAAAATGTGTGTCTTGACCCGGTCTGTAAGGAACTCACGGCATGAAACTGAAAAAGGGGGATTCTTTTTTTTCGGCAGTTTTTGTTTAACAAGCATGGGGGAAAGACGCCATAACTCCCCGTCATCATGTATAAGATTTGTCGCGGACGCATCTGTAAGTCGATCGCCGCCTGGAATAATGGCCAGAGGAGGAAGAATTGATGGATCATCATGATCTTATGCAACCGTCCCGTCCGCCTTACACGTGTACCTGGACGAGTATGCGCGTCTCGTTTCAGCGTGATATTTATTCAGAAAAAAGGATAGTTTCCAGGGCCTGCTCTCCCTCGCGTGCGCCTGATCGCTCATGTTGACACCGGGTCCCCGGCACCCCGGTCCACGTTTCGGCCGTCTAAATGTTCCTTTCTAGCTGATTTGAGCTTCGAGCGGTAGGGGTTATGGAATTTCTCCCGAGATGTTTTCATATGGTGGTATCTTCCCGACCCTGTATCTCGGCCACAGATCTCGGCACCCTCTCAATCAATGGCTTTCTCCGCATGGAGCCTCACAGCCTCTCCCTCCTGATTCCCTTGCCTCAATTCACCGAGATGACCTGCGCACCCTCAAACGCATCGCCGGGCTCGAGCTTCTGCCAGCCCTTGACGGCACCGGGTTCGACGCAGATCATGTTCTTGTAGCCGTCGTCCGGGGAGAAGTCACCGATGCTGGCGGCCTTCTCGACCCAGGGGTTCCAGACAACGACGTCGTCAAGATTGTCGCGGACGATAGAGTAGAGGGGCTCGCCGTCCTCCAGGACGACGACGGGGGCCTTGGGGCCGCCAGTGGGCGTGTAGATGCGGTCCGTCTCGGAGGTGATGGTGACGTCGCCGGATTGCGTCTTGGCGGCACAAGCGTCAACCTTGTCGATGTAGGGGGCACCGTCGAGGCCCTGAACTGTGACTTTTGTGATGTCCTGCGAATGGAGAATTGTGTGTTAGGTTTTTGTAACATGGGGAGGCAGTACATATAGAACGGGAGGGACATACATTGACGCGCAGGTAGGTGTGCATCAGGGTTTGGCAGTCAAACGCCTCGTCACCCTCGTTCGTGATGACCATGGAGGTAGACAGCGTGTCGCGGTCGAGCGAGACGCTGTAGATGGCGCCGAACTTGTACCCCCACTTGGCCTTGGTCTCTTCGTCGAGGTTGGCCGACGACAGGCCGAAGTCGAGCTTGACGGAGGACTCGGAGCCGGCGGAGCCTTCGCTCGTAGACTTGCCGAGGAACTCCCAGCGCGAGCTGCGGGCGAAGCCATGCTGGGAGAGGGAGGCGGTGGGCGGGTGAGCGTCTGAGGGGGCGCCGAAGACGGGGAAGACGAGGGGAATGCCGCCGCGGACGGGGCGGGAGCCGTCGAGGACGGAGGAGGAGGAGAGCCAGAGGCGGTCGGCGCCGGTAGCGGACTTCCAGGAGATCACGGTGGCGCCGTGGAGGAGGATCTCGACGGACTCGCCAGTGGGCAGGGTTGCCTCGACGCGCGAGTTGCCGTGGGTGATGGAGACGGTGGCCTGGGGCGGGAGGCCGGGCGTGGTGGCCAGGGCGGTGGGTTTGTTGGGCCGGTCAACCATGGCTGCTACGTCCTTGTGCGGATGCGCTGGTGTTTCGGAGGGAGCTTCTGTGGGCGCGCGGGGTAGAGGCGAAGTGGATTCACGAGGGCGTGATGGGGTTTGGGTGAGTGAAGTCCTTGTGACGAAAGCGTCCGAATTGAGGAGAAGATAGGTTGCGGAGAGAGAGAGACAGAGACGAAAAGAGTATGAGGGAGAATTGGGTGTTTTGAAAAGGATGGGTGGTTTCCAATGGGATGGTATCAGCAGCAAGTAGCTGTAGGAGACAATGGAACCGGGTGGATGCACGGGTAAAAGGTCCAGCGCCGGGGAGGGGAGAGAGGGGAGAGGATGTTGTCGTATGTAAGCAGAGGTTGAGCAAGATCTGCAAGACCACGGGAAAAGCCAACACAGGGTCTCCCTACTTTACTGAAGATGCGAGGTCGGTCAGCGTCTTTGTCGGCGTTGAAGAGATGGCGGGGCGGGAGAGGTAGAGGCGAGAAGAGGGGGAAGCTGTTGGTGACGGGTGAGGGGGAGGGGGAGGGGGAGGGGCAGCCCTGTCTAGCGTATGTACGAGTAGAAGGGGGCTAGGTACAGGTGCCGAACTGCCTGCCTGCCTGGCTGGCTACTGTGTCGAGCATCACTGTGGTTCGAGGCGCGCCCCGTGTGTCAAGGTTCCCCGTCCCCACTTTGTCATCGTCAAACGTCTGACATACTTATAAGCTCTCTAATTAATCAGGTAGCAAGAACGCTGTGGACCACGGGCACATGTACATCTTCTGCGGAGCTGTAGCACCACCGAAGTTCCTCGCTGTTTGCCAATCCGAGGAAAGGGGGGGGCAAACGACACCAGTTCTTTTCCGCCATCGTTCCTCGTCTTTTGACTTTGTTCTCCATCCTGGAGGAAAGGTGGGGGGTGATCACGGCCACCGCCATGCCTCACGGGTAAATGTCCCCGTTCAGTCGCACCCGTCACTCTGAAACGAGCTTCACCCCTCGACCAGCTCCTCCGAACGGAACTGATTGTACACTGCCTCCCCCACCCCCTGTCATGTATACTGCCTCGGTATGTAAGCGGGGACAACAACCTCTAATGCTACACCATCGAGACAAAGAGATGTGAGGAAGGGAAACCCAATCTTCAGGAGGTGATTCGCTCTCTCTAATGGCGAAACCGTGTGTCCATTCTTGGGACCCGACCTCCAAAGTAAGGAGATCCTTTTCCGTGAGAGAATCGTGATGGGAAGAGAATTGACCCACGCCCGCCACGCTCAGGGGGGTGATGATCGTAGGGGAACGGAGATCCTCGCCTCGTCCTCCAAGCATGATGGGAGAGAGGGGGGAAAGAAGGAAAAAACAAGGCCTGCGTGAGGCAGCAGTTCAGGCCAGGCGGACGATGATCGGAGCCCTTTGTGGGTATGGTGCCGAGTTAGTCGCACCAAACAGTGGGCTATGCTATCTGATGGACGGTCCCGATGAATTGGGTATCTAAGCTTCGCATGCATATTGCTACCCTTCCCACGATGTCACCTTTACTGGTGGTCGTCGACGCATCCTGGCGGGGAGTGTTGAGGATCAAGACTCACCGGCACATCAATCGCGCGAACACATGCTGTTGTACCTATTTTATACATGTCTATGAACAGTTCAAAAAAAGAAACCCAGCCATCACGCCTGGTCTAGCTTGAACCCAATGCTATCCCGGTCATCGCTCACCACGCGACCCCATTCTAGGAGCAGCCGGAACAGGTAAATCTCCATATCCTCCCTCCGGAGCGCCTTGTCCGCCCACCGTGCCCCCTGTGTTGCGATCCACTCGGCGTCCTCCCACCGCGCCTCGAATTCCAGCTCACGCCCGTTGACCTTGCCGCGGCCCTTGAGCCCGACAAAGTACGCCACCGTGCTATGGAGCGCATGGAACCGCGTGTCGATAGGAACGAAGTGCAGCCATGGGAGCAGCCGCTCCGAGTACCACTCTCCAAAGACAGACGACAGGAACGGCACGCTGCCCGGCGACCGGACCGTCCGCAGCAGCCCCGGCGGCGGCGCCGTGTCCTCGTCCAACAACAGCACGTACCGGTTCTCCAGCGGGTCCCCCTCCGCCCGCGTCTGGCCCAGCTCCGCCTTAGCCGCGTCGCAGCCGGGGCCGCCCTCGCACGCATATTCCGTTATGCCCACGTCGAGCGGGAGCACGGCGTTGGCCTCGCGCGCAGCGACCGTCTCGTAGCTATACCAGTTGCCCTGCGCCGGTGCGCCGAGCATCATCGTGACATCGTCCGCCGCCGTTGCGTTGTTGACAAGGTGAACCAGCCGGTGCTTGTGGTTGCCGCGCAGCGCCTCCTCGCTGATGGGCTTGTCGCCGATCGTGCCACGCCAGTACACTCTGTCCTTGCGCTGCCGGAAGTCCTTGTTCACGCCGGGGCCCTCCTCGGCTGGTGGCACGAGGGGTATGAGGATGTCGTTGAAGCCGTCGGCCTTGTGCCTGCTGAAGACGGGGAGAAGCTCCTGGAAGGGGGTGATTGGCGGAGCCGACGTGTGGAAGCTGTGGAGCCGGGTGAGGTCTTGTTGGTCACACAGGCTCTTGGATTGGGGGTAGCGTTTCAGGAACTGTTCGTCGGAGTGCATCTTGGCACATGAGGTGCAGAAATCGCGGACGTTCCAATGGAGACCTGACCTGCCTGGGCTGTCTACTGGGCACACGGCGGCCTCCATCTCCCGCCAGGCCTTGGTAGATGAGAACATGGCTCCCTTCGTGTACGGTATGACGACGGATGAGCCTGCTGCGGCTTGACGTTTCGTCTCCGGTTTGTCGCCGGTGCCTTGCTTCTCTGGGCTTTGCTGCGCGGCGGCCCCCTCTGGCAGGGAAGCATCGCCGGCACCATCTGTCGCTGGATCCTCGACTGAGCGCGTTGACAGGTGCTTGAACTTCTTCTTCATCCCCGCCACATCGATTTTACGAAGATCGTACCATGGGGTCAATACTCTCGGCTGGTTGCTCAGGTTGATGGGAAGCTTCATATCGGCTAGATGCTCTACAAACCCCTGGATCATGGCGACAAGTTCATCGAGCACCTTCTTGTTCTCGCCGTCGCCTTGGTAGTTGTGCGATACTTGCTTATTCTCAATCGTGACGACCGCAATGTGTGGCTCTTTCGGAACCCTTTCGTTGTAGGCTTGCCGAATTGCTTCTGGCTTGACGCCCCAGAACGGAAAAATGTCACTCTCCATCTGCTCAAAGTGGTCTGTGATGGCCGTCTTGCGCGCCTTGGCAAATTCGAACCACTTGTCAAAGTTGGGAGGTGGATCTCTGCCATAGTGTCGTTCATGGTACACGCCGACGGCGGCGCGGACGTTCTCGCTGGTCTTGACATGCCGGAGCCAGCGGTCCGATTCCACTCTGGTCTCGTAGATGATTGTGTTCAGGGGGTGGTTCTTCTGGGTGGTCGACTTGACAAGGCCGGTGATAGTCATCCCAATGAGCGTTGCCAACAGAAGGACAATCAGCAACATCCTTGGGATGAAGAGGATGGACCGGGCGTTCGTGCTGTATAGGAACAAGCTGTAGCCCGCACTCAGCAGGTAAAGTGGTCCGATGGCAACAAGTTTAGACTGCATTTGCCACGTACCAATGTGAGCAATGTTCTGGAAAGTCGCTGCCATGCCACAAATGAAGGTGATGATGCTCGCAGGGGCGATAGGACTCGTTTCGCAGATGAGTATACCCAGAGAAATGACAAGGATGGCAAAGGCAAAGCTGTCGATGAAGACGTCGAAGATGTACAACGAGTCGATTCCGCCAATGGAAGCCGGGTAGCCCTCGCCGGTGGAGATAATTGGGGATATGAGAATCTGGAAGACCTTGATGAAGACTCCCGAAAGGAGCAGGACAAAAGCCAGCGTCCTCAGACGAACCTTTGTTGTCTTCGTCCACGCCAAGATACGCCAAAACAGCGAGATGATGACGGCATCCAGAAACAGTCCGGCGAGCTGAAAGGCGAGCGTCGATAGCCGACTATCCAGCAAAGACGAGCAGAAGAAGGTTGATCTGGTTCCCTGAGAGATAGCGAGGAAGGTGCTGTAGCAGACAAGGGCGATGCTCCCTAGCGCGAGGGACGCAGAGCCGCTGGCCCAAAACGCAAGGTCGTCAAGAGGCGTGGCCCAAGGGTCCTCTTCCGGAGGTGGCGGACGAGCTTTCTGGTAATAGAGAACGTGGTATACAACCAAATATATGCATAGGAAAGCCTGCGATCCTTAGTCCGCCCGATCTCTCATCAAGGGGTGGGCTCCAGAGCGTGGGTACTGCGGCTCACCTGGATTCCCGGCACGGAGCACTGGAGCTGAGAAGTCACTCGGTAGAAAATCTCGAGGCGCAAGAAGATGCAGAAGATCAGAAGGGGCGCAAAGTAGCGTCGTGGCCTGGCTGGAACAACATGCTCCATGACTCTCGTGGGGTCGGCATCGCGCTCATCTGTAACACAGTTAACATACGTTGGAGGGTCTGAAGGGGCAGACAATAGACTCACCGAATCGGCCGTCAGATCCAGGTAGCCACGCCGCGAGGCAGCTTGCAAGCCATGTCAGACCCCCCGATATCAGGAGGATCAAGACAGAAGACAGGCGGGGGTATACTAGGAGCGGGTTGCGTCAGTGGATGAATGCCTTCACACCAGACCGCAGCGGATGGTAATGAAAAAGAAATCACACACCAATCAGAGAATGGCGCTCAACATTGGACGAAATCCATAGAAAAGAACCGACAGCACTTTGAACGGGTTAGTCGGTTGTCTTTGACCGGACAGTGTCTAACACATCGCGAGGTGGGAACGGGGAATAGAGCTCCGTACCAAAGCGCCGTCATATGTACATGCGCATCGCGTGCCATTGGGAGAGAACCTGGGTAGGCCTGAACGATTACAACGCAGCCACAGGTGGAATCATCAGCACATTCGTATAGAAAGGAAACAGTCGCACTTGGGTCAGCAAGCCATGGAATTTTCGGGTTTGCTTTCCCAATTGGCGAAGACCTGATAAACTTGGAAACACAGTTAGGCAAGAAGAATCGCCCGCAGGGAAACGTGTTTGCCAAACAGCATCAGACCTTACATAATCCGATTAAACCAGGCTTCCCCCCTATTGAGACGCGTCTCGCCCCCATAATTCTCCCTTGCACTGCCCCCTTGGCCCGCGCCAAGCTCCCCCCTTCCCCAGTCCATCCGACGCTCCGTACCCCGAGCCGTCCGTTCGTTCCGTCCCGGCACCGAGAGGGTTCCATCGCGGACTAACAGCACCTCACTTCCTGACCTTCCGACATAGGCCTCATAACCCTCCTTTTCCGGAAACGACACGTCCCCACGCCGAAACCAACGTTTCCTCCCCTCCGGCCCCCGAACCCCCAATGGCGCCACAACAATGGCCGGCCTCAACGACTCCCCTTCCCCCTTCGTCAAGCGCCTCGCCGTGCCCGGTGTGTGCCTGCTGATCGCCTTCCTCGCCTACACCTCGCAGCTGCTCTTCTACCTCGCCGACGACTCCCTCGCGCCCGGTCGCCTCTCCCGATCCGAGACCTACGTCTTCAACGGCCTCGTGCTCTGCCTCTGGTACACCTACTACAAGTCTTGCACCGTCGACCCGGGCCGTTATGTCTTCCGCGACTCCGTCATCGAGGTCCCCGAGCCGGACGAGCACGGCCTCTTGCGCCGTTGGTGCAGGAAGTGCGCCGCGCCCAAGCCCCCGCGCGCGCATCACTGCCGACATTGCGCGCGCTGCATACCACGTACGTAGGGTCCTCTCGCCCTTCTCCCGCCTTGATTGTTGCCGTGCTGACGAACCGCTCCTAGGCATGGACCACCACTGCCCCTGGACGACCAACTGCGTCTCCCTTACTACCTTCCCGCACTTCCTCCGCTTCCTCCTGTACACGAACGTCTCCCTCTGGTACCTCGCCCGCCTGCTCTACCTGCGCTTCGCCGCCATCTGGGAGCACCGCCGGCTCCCCTCCTACCTCGGCCCCTCCCTCCCCGCCCTCGTGCACCTGACGGTCCTCTCCCTGGTCTGCTTCTTCACGTCCTTCGCCCTGGGCATCCTCTTTTTCTCTACCCTCCGTAGCTGGGTGCTGAACGAAACCATGATCGAGGGCTGGGAGGTCGACCGCCACGCCGCCGTCTGCGACCGCCGGGATCGCCTCGACGGGGGTGCGGGGGAGTTCTGGTCCATCGCGGGCCCCGACGGCAAGAGGCTGCGTTTCGGCAAGGTCGAGTTCCCCTACGACGTCGGCATCTACGCAAACCTCGCCCAGGCGATGGGCACCCCGAACCCGCTCATGTGGGTGTTCCCTTTCGCGGGCAACCCGGACCTGAGCAAAGACGGGCGGGGTGTGGGCTGGGAGTGGCCCGAGAACGGACTGAACCACAAGCAAGGCATGTGGCCACCGCCGGACCCTGACAAGGTGCGCCGCTCCGCGCAGGGCGGTTGGCCCGCCGCGCGGGACCCCAAGAGCGTGCGAGTGCAGCGGTATAGAAGCAAGGAGGAGGAGCTCGAGGCGTTCCGGACGCGGCAGGATGCGGATCTACAGCGGTGGCAGGGCCAGCGGTCGCGATTGATGGCGGAACTGGAGGAGATGGACGACTACGACCTCATCGACGACGAATCCGACGACGGGTACGAGCAGGGCGCTGACGGAGAACCCGGGTGGACCAACGCCGACGGTGAGCGGCTGCAAGACTTTGGGGTCGACGAGGACGAAGACATGAGTGATGAGGCCGCCGACGACGACGACGTACCACTTGCCGAATTACTGCGCCGGAGAAAGATACTGCAAAAAGACGGAGAGGACTAGACTAAGTGGATAGACGCATGAAAGAAACAAAAGTGAGAAAGAGGTTGTGTAACGATAAGTCTTTTTTTTGGATCACCTCCCAGGTTTCTATACTAATCGTCGCCTAAAACCAACAAAAAGGGACATCCAAAGAGGGCTTCGCCCAGACCATGAATCCCTTTGACCTCCCCGCCTCTATCAAGCAAAAGGCGCATACAAGACAGGACGAAATCCTTCCTCCCATCCGGGGTTGCCCTGATCCTTGTATGCAGAAGGAATTAAAAAAAAAAGAAGAAGAAAAAAGTTGCTGGTCGTGAAATGCTTGCCTCTCTAAACGCAACTCACATTCCACAATCTCGCTTACACCATCGGTCCAAAGAGCAATCGTGTCGTGCAATCATGAAGCATCGTTCCGGGTCTAGATCTATCGACCCAACCTCATCCCTGACCTTCCACATGCGTATCGATCACCAGTCGTCGTCGTCGTCCTTCTTCTGCATCGCGTTCTTGCGAGCGAGAAGAGCGTCCGCCAAGCTGTTGCTCAAGCTAGGAGTCGGGGTGTTGCTGCGGCTGTTGTCGGAGCCGCTAGCTCCGTTCAGGCTCAAGCCCGAGTCGCGTGGCTGAGAACTGACAGGCCTGCGGCCTGCGGCAGGTCGCTTCATGGGCGGCTGAGGAGGAGTAGGCTTGCCACGGGCAGCAGCTCCGTTGGCCGAAGGGGGGGGCGGGGGAGGACGAGGAGCCACGACAGGAGTAGGGGCTTGCTCTTCCACGTAGGCGGCAGGAACCCAAGCTTGGCTGCCACCATTCTTTCCGAGCCACCAGCCTATAGCATGCAAAATCAGTCTCCGTTTGGCGAGCTGTAAGAGTACTAGGGGATTGCGCTTACCATTGGTTTCCTTCTGGACGATCTCGATCATGTCGCCAGCTCTGACTGTCAACTCATTTTCCTTCTGGCCTGCAAAGTCGTACAGGACCTTGGCCATGATCTTGTTCCTCGCCGGCGGCGCGGCAGGGGGGGGTGGAGGAGGCATCCTAGTAGCTGCGGAGCTTGCTGCTTGTGGTTTCGTGTGTGTAGGAATTGATGTCGCCACGGCCGCAGCTTCTTGGTGTTGACGTCCGAAAGGCCCAGTCTTGGCTGAGCTCACTGCAGCAGGAGGTTGAACAGGCCCGGTCCTGGAGGTCGAGGCGGCAGGTCGAGGCTGAGGTGTCCGGTTGGTGTTTGTCATCCGGGATGGTCTGCCGTTGGGACCGCCGGGCTTGATCAGTTTGCCACGGGTGATAGGCCGAGCAGCAACCGGCTTGCCCTTTGGTGTGGGCTTGGACACGGATGAGGGGGGCTCGCCAGGCTGGGTGTGCACAGCTCCGCTCTTGTAGTAGTCAACAGCCTGCTGGGAGTCTTTGAGGACCTTCACTGTCTGCATCTTGCCAGGCTTCTTTGCATACTCGATCACTTCACCGATCTTAAGGCTAAAGCCACCGGGCATGACGCGCTGCATCTGTGTGAACATTTCGGTCTTCAAAACACAGTTCAACAAGGGGTCGGCCTCCTGGGGCGATCCCACACCGAGAGAAAACCAATCATCGCGAGCCGTTGAAGCACCAACAAATTTGATGGTACCCAGAGGCATGGACCGTTCAACCGAGATCTGCGGCTGGCCGTTGACGAGCATCTGAGCAACAATGTAGAACTTGCTGCTGGTAACAATCAGAATGCGGGGGCTCGGTTTGCTGGATCTGCCAAACTTGGCTTCCAGGATCTCTCCGCGACAGGAGAAGACAACCTTCTCGTTGTTGGGGATCCCGATGGCGTTTCTGATCTGGGAGCCGGGGCCCATTGAGGCGTTAATGCCAAGATAGTCGCCCAAGAATCTTCGAGAGCCGAGCAAACTGTATCTCCGTCTCTCCTTGCGGTTTTGAAGGACTCTGTGGCCTTGATCGCGAAGCTGCAAATACTCGGCACCAGTCCTCTTCTTACGCCAGAACCGCTGGATACGAGTAGCAGACTCAGCTCTGTAAGCCAGATATGCTCGCCACATGCGCTGGATACGCGTGGCCATGTTGTGCCAGTATCGATCTCTCATGTGCTCGAGAGCAAAGAGTGTTTCAGGGGATTTGATAAAGGCCTTTGTCGTACCCATCTGCCATTCCTCCTTGGGAATGCTAGTGTCCTGGAGAATCTGCTTGACAGCATCCTGGTACGATCCCTGCCAAGTGTACTCGCCGGCGTATGACGTCGCAGGCGAAAGCAGAAAGAATCGATCCACGAACTTTTCGAATGTCTGGCGGTAGGCAAATCCGGCACGACGAATACGAACGTTCTCCTGGAGACCAAGGTATTTGACCTGATGCAGTACATTGGGCACGTTGTATTCAGTCGGCGACTTGTTCTCGTTGGGCTTGATGGTTCGGATGTACGAAGGTTGGCACTTCATCAAAGTTTCCACCAGCGCATTTGCAGAAGCTCTGATACGATCACCAGCAGAGGGAGGCTGCTTGCGGTTGTCCTGATCGACCTGATTGGGGAACAGTGTGTGGACAAAGCGGTTGCTGCTGCCGGAGAAAAGGTTAAGCAAGCCCTTTAGGAGCAAGTCCTTGTTCTTGTCCGTTATCCCGTCAACTGTGTAAGACACATCGCCTGCATAGTGCTTGATGATGAAACTGCCTTGACGAGGGGTCAGGTGGGGATTAGACATGCCGTTGATGCTCTGCATAAAGGTCCGGTCAGAAGCGGCAGGGTCTGCGTGGGCCGTCTTGGTGGCATCCTTCATGGCAGAGAGAACACCTGGAGGCCGGATCGACTCGATGAGGTCGCACACAATCTTGTTGTCGAAGTACTTGATAGGTGTCCACTGAATCTGTTCGCGCGCGTATTCGTCCTGCTCCGCCTTCAGCGTGAGCTGAATGAAGATCTGCTGCAGCTTCTCGTTGACGTAGTTGATGCAAAGCTGCTCGAAACTGTTCTTCTCGAAGATTTCGAAGCCGTAGATATCGAGAATACCAATGTTGTTGGTCGTCGCCTGCTTAGCCTTTAGGGACTTGTTGACGCGCTCGACAATCCAGTCGAATAGATTGTTGTAGATGGCCTTGGCCAGGGCGTCTCGTGTCGCAACAGCCTGGGCTGGGTTCGTGAGGGACTCGATGATCTCTCCATGTCGCGGGGTAAGGATACGAATGGTGATGGCTTTGATGAGCTGTTCGGGTGTCACCTCCAGGAGGTAAGCCAAAAAGTCTACGACCGACTGGTCGCTGACAGCGGCGTATCCATCGTCACCTTCGTGAAACTGGATGTTGCCGGCCCACAGGATCGCAGCCAACATGCGGAAGATCTCATCCTGCTCTGCCTGGCTAAGGCCAATAACCTTCATGGCCTCGAGCGTGTCGTTGAACTCGGCCAAATCGTCGATTCCGTCGACCTCGAGGCACTTCGACCTGCTAGTGTAGACGTACGTCTCGGGGGTCTGGATTCCGAATTGCTGTCGGTAGGTCTGGGAGGCTCCCTTGGTGAATTGGTAGAAGATGTGGAAATTCCGCTCGTTGGTGATCTGGCCGACGACGCGGGACTTTTCGAGAAGGTAGTTGGTGATGTCGGCGCCGACGGGTTCGCCCTGCGCATTGAAGTGAATCTGCAAGTACTTGCCGAAACGGGACGAGTTGTTGTTCCTCAACGTCTTTGCGTTGCCAAAGGACTCCAGCAAAGGATTGGTAGCCAGCACCATGTCCTTGATCTGCTTGATGTCGCCCGACTCTCCTCCCGAAACGTTGGCGATGTATTGCATGATCCGTTTGGCGGCCTCCGTCTTGCCAGCACCCGACTCTCCGGAAATGATGACACACTGGTTATCTTGGTATGCCTTCATGTTGTAGTACGCCGATTCGGCAATAGCGAACACGTGCGGGGGCATCTCGAGGCGGTTTTTGCCCTTGTAACTGTCGAGGACCTGGTCGGTGTAGATGCCCAGGTCCCGGAAAGGGTTGACTGACACCAGCACATGGCCGATGTAGGTATAGATCTCTTGACCTTCGAATCGTTTCTTAAGGTTTTCGTTGATGGCTTCGTTGGACACCTTACTGAGCAACGTAAGATCCGAAACGCCGATCTCCTTCTTCTTGGTGACCTCGTAGGTGGCCTTCTTCGGCTTGCCGCCGCCCGCTGCGCCGGACGAACCGGCAGGGCCCGACTTTGCGGATTTATCCTTGGGACGTCGTGAGATACCCTATAGAAAAGCATATGCACATCGGTCAGTCTTGTCCTCTTGTGCTCGGTGGCCGGGTGGGATTTTGGAGTAGCTGCAGCCGCGATCGGGGTGGTGGGCGCGCGGGGGAGGGCATGAAGCGTCTCACCATGCTGGGCTCTTCTCGATGGAGATCTCTCGTTGGTTTGCGCAAAGCAAGCTTGACGGGTTGCTTGTACACTGGTGATGAATGAGCGAAGATTGGGTTTATTTCCCCCTCGGCTTGGGGTAGAGTGAGAGACTGGAAAGAGCGCGCACCCAGGGTGACGTTGCGGTACGGACGGTGGGATTACGCAGATGCAGTGTGGCTGGTTCTCGCCCGAGATGCCAAATCCAAGCGTTTGGCCGACTGTCCCTCCCGCCGGTGCCTGACGACAGACAACTCCCAGTGTATCCTCGAGGGAGGGGCTTGAGGGGCGCAGTAAACCAATCATGAGCGTCACTTGAGAGCCAGCACAGCCTCAACCCGGAGAATCGGTGGCGCCAGATTCCGCGTAATGCTCAGTAGTGCTTTAGCGCCGTTTAAGCGAATCTCCACTCTTCGTGCTATGCACCCATCTTTCCCCTGTCCATGCCGCAGAAGGGCGGGAGACTTTCTTGGAACCTTACGCCAACCAAAGGATTCTCTGTCCCTGTCGTCCCTGTTCTGAACAACGGCTCTGAGGTCATAGCTTTCTATACGCCTCCGGCTATTGGTTGAGATGGGTTGTCATGTGTGTGTGTCGTGCCATACCATGCCACGCCATGCAAACACAAAACCCTCGTCTCTGCCCAATTTGCAGTCTAATTTGCCCGTGGTCTCAAATTAAAGTCTGGCTACGGTTCGTCCCAGACAGCTCTTGTCGTGGGTTTGTAATGTTTCATCCTTCAGAGTTCTCGGAGTTCAGAAGTCCTAGCCGACGTCGCTTCTACCCTCTGTGCCAATGTCGGCGTCTCCTGTTCAATATTGATGCATTGCACGATTGGACCCATTCGCTGCTTGCTACCTCGTATGCTCCTTGCCAATAGTCCCTTAAGCGGTTCCTCTAGTGCTCATGGTCTGGAAAGCCTTCTTAGACATGGTTTATCTCACTCTATGTCGCAAAGTCGTGGAGTCATCGTAGAGCCATCTGTGGCCTGCTTGCTCATTTCACCAGGCTGCGCTATGAGAAAAGTCTTCTTTGCTCTGGCCACACCACATCCGTATAGTCGGCGCATTACCCCATTAAACCCAAGCCCAGACCCTGTACGAAACGGACGTCGTCCGCTTGCCGTTCAAGGGCCAACCTCATTCTCTCGCCATACTCTTTCTCTGCCTCCTCCACCTTCACCTTTTCCTCCGACTTGAGCACCGGATCGTCGAAGTCGTCTGCGGCGAATCCAGGCTTACCAGAGAAACTGACGAGCCCAAGCTTCTCGCCTGTCCAGAACAAGATATCGTCATCGTTGACATTGTCCAGTCCGTTGCGCGTTTGTGTCGACAAAATTTTCCGGGCAAGGTCGTCCGAACCAGGCATTGACGCAAAAAGAGAGGACCGTTCCAAAACTTCGCTGTGGCCAATCTTGTGCCGCCTCACTTCGGTGAAGCCGTCGCGCTCGAACCATTTCAGGAGCCCGGAGCCGTCCGAGAACACAATGCGAGTACCTTGATTCGAAACCGAGAGAATTTTGGACTGCGAAGACGTCTGCCGATTCTTCATCGTGGAATTCTGCATGAGATCTGCCGACACTTCGCCCGGGCGCTGGCACAGTCCGTACAACTCGAGTGAGCCCTTGGTGTTGTATTCACCACCAGCAATCAGAGTTCGGCCGCCTTCTCTCGTCTTGGACGCCATCACTTGTTCGGCGGACAAGTCGCTCCTCCGACGTGTTTCGCTGTCCAGCGTGGAGAAGGGATACGGGAGAGATGCGAGGCTGGCCAGCCGAGCGCCCGAGTGGATGGAGCCCACGATGGAGGGAAACTTGCGTCTGTCATAGTGAAGGATGTTTGAAAAACGACCTGCCACATAGATGTCGTCCGAAAAGGAATATTCATCGCATGGCTTGGGTAGATGTAAAATGCTTAGGGGCGTCGGTTGTGACAACGGTGCGTACGGCGGAAGCGGGTCGTCGAATACGTTTGTTGGCCTCTGTGCGTAAAGCCCACTTCCTCCACGCACTGCCAGCACGTCGACCTGGTCAATTGTTTCACTCGGTGGCCTTACCCGTGCTCTGTAGTCGTATAAATGTATCCCCAACGAAGTTCCCACGGTCAGTGGCAGACCTGGAGCGGCCGACGATAAGGCCGTGATGGACCACTCGAACGACTGCTCGCCGACGACCGCCAGGCGATTGAGGTCCACTTCTAGAATATGACCCTGGACTGCGACAAAGGCCTTGTCGGCGAAGCTGTCAACGCTGATGCACTCCGATACCCCGACATCGATCTTGCGTGACCTCCCCATAGTTTGAGGACCGTCGAGGTAAAGAATCCCTGCCGAACTCGTCGCAACGATGGCGCCTTTCCGACTTGTCGCGCCCTTCACGTCCCACAGGCACACGGATCCGTCGTCTAATGGCGATACAGCCAGCAATTCGTTACTCTCTCGATTCGGGCTATAGAGGGCCATTCCTCGGACATCCAGAGTATCCACCTCGTTGCCGTCTCGAATCTTGGGCTGCTGCAGCCAACTCGTTGTGGTAGGCGCATACCGCTGTATATATTCATTATACCAAAAGACAGGCTCTGTCGGAAACGAGGGGTCCCAGTTCACCATATCCCTGTGCCGCTGCAACTGGCGCTGCTCTGCCGTTTCTTCATCGTGGAAGTGCGGGGACAATTCTGTATCACCATGCTCATGGCTTAGCTGCACGGCAGCGCTGAGGAGAGGCTCGTCGATGACGTCGTCCTGGATGGAATGGGTCAGGCGCCGGCGCCGTCGGATCGATTCTAGAAATGGTGACTCTTCAAACGTCCTTGATCGCCAGTGGTTGTTGTCGAGGGAGATTTTTTGAAGTTTTCGGCATACGAGTTGCAGTCCGGGGAAATCGTAGGGCTCTAGAACTAAGCGGCACCAGGCTGTCAGCTGGAAATCTGGGGCACGCCGTCGGCTAAAGAAACATAGGTACTCACATGATAGAATGCGGAGAAGAATCTCGTCCGGCAGATCGTCCAGCTTCTTCGGAGAGGCCAGCAACGCCATACTCTGTGTGTTTTGAAGTACGCTCGAGTGCACTCACTCGGTGATTTTATTCCGGGTCTGATTTTCGGACTCAATGTGTATAGTAGAAGGGAGTTCCGGGCGAGATCCATGAAGAAGAGGATCGAAGGATGGCCATATCGTTATCGTTATCGGGGGGGACAACTGCCAGCGCCCTAGCCAATTCAGGATTGGTGCAGATCCGGGGGTGGGCCGGATAGAAATGCCTAGACTGTGGGTGGACTGGCCCGGCCTGGCCTGGCCTGGCCTGTCAAAGCTCCAGTTGGTTTGGGCTTAGCAGGCACGAGCTGTTGTATCGCACCCGTGAGCAATCGACTTATGAAACGCAGTACAGTCACGTCCCTCGTAGTGCAGTTGCTGGGCAAAGCCAACCGCAGATTAACTCATGTTGACACTGAAGGCTAGCCAGGGGCTTAGCAGCTGCCGATTTCCCAAGTCTGATCGGCCCCTAACACCTAGAAGATACTCGACCACTGCTAGAAATCCGCCCATCGTCCTGGCAGTCCGTCTTTGAAACATTTGTTGCATGTACCATGCATACAGTTTAATTGCATTCGCGGCAGGTCCATGTTTGACTGTAGCGTCAAAGATACCAGCGTCTCGAGGGCTAAGAACGCATACACCTTGGAACTAAGCTTCACAATTCAACAAATGGTCGGTTCCTTCTGCCTCGCTGCGTCATGCTGAACGACTTCTTCCATCCTATGGTCTTATACATGCTCGAATATGGATTCAACGCTGAGTTAGACAGGAAAGGCTCAGTACATGAATAAATCCGATCGCTTTTGTTGGAAGCGCTCACAAACCCCGTCGGTGAGACGATCTATCAGTAACCCAATCGATCCAAGGCTTTATTGATAAGTTTGACGAATGAGAATGAGGCATTAGAACACAAAGGTGGACCCATAATTGCCGTGCTGCAATTGTGGCCTATCACCTTGTGACAATAAGCCATACGTCCTGAAGCATTGTCTCACGAACTAGAGCACACAGCAGATAGGGTCCTACGAATGAATGAAGAAAAGGCTTGTCTTGTGGGAAGAAGAATCCCACGGGTGGAGGGCCGATATAAAGGGGGGGCCTCGAGCTCGTCCATGTGACGAGGCACGTGGTGTGGCTGACGGTATCCGCCACACAGACATGAGCCTCCTGTGATACATTGTTATCGAGGGATTATTCCATAAGAAAGCTGGATATTTGAAACTCGCGGCGCAAGTCCTCGTTGGAGTGTCAGTACGTTCTCGCACTCGCCAGTATATATTCTGACCGCGGCTCTCTATTGAAACCAGGCCGTTGTTCTGACAACTGGTATCTCCATGTGGCATCACTCATCAGTCTTTCGTCGTGCTTGGTTATTGGCTGAACATCGCCCATGTCTAGACTTCTATGCTGCAAACCCATTCTTTCAACACGCATATGTTTTTGTCGTGTTTTGTGTTACGTTGCTACTTTTCGGCTGAAATATCATGAGTCTCACAAAAAGATTCTCATCGTATCTATCCATTGTTCGATGTCTGTCAAGTCAGGTGGCCCAGTCCGGTGTAAAGAGAAAAGAGGCGGGCGGGTGGAGTTGTAAGCCGGGAGACAGAAGACGGTAGCAAGACAATAAGATAAAAATGGTCGATACAATGAGCGCGTAAAGGTATTTAACACGCGTTCATGTCACCGCCTCTCCCGCTAGGTCGTCTCGCAAGGATGGCCGGCTGCACCGGAGAAGAAAACTACCAGGACTGGAAGAGGCCCGCATCACCTCTCTTACTCGGCACAAGTCATCCGGAATTATTTTTTCTGTCGGCAAGAGGAAATAGCAGCAGGGCACGCAGAAGACAAAGGGCAATAAGTTGCCTGGATTCATGATGTGTTGATTGCATGCATTCTGATGGATGCTTGTTCGCCTTACTCATGGCGAGTATGATCATTGGATTCGCTTTTCCTTTTATGATATCGACAGGTAGTTAACGTCTCAAGCGTCGTTGTGGCTTCGGACAAACCGCTTCCCCAGATTTCATGTACATTTCCTCTTCTACAGAAATTTACCGTAACACATTCTCTCGCAATCATCTGAGTGGTGATCACCATCAAACTCTGGATACCACGTGTCTGGGTTTAGTGATAGGATTCTGGGCGGGTACCATGGGCGTTCCTACACAGTAAATCAAACTTCTCACTTGGTAAGCTTTCTACTGACAGTCACAGTGTCATAATCTCCAATATGTCAACTTCTCGCGGGATCAACCTTGGTGTAGAAATGACCCCTAGTTTCAGTTAGTAGTTTGTAAATGACAACGTGATCCACCAGGTATCCAGAATGCAGCTGCAGCAACGCGATCAGCAATGAAGACTTCCCTTCGCAGTAAGAAGGGGTCGGGATCCGTAATTGCGAATGAGTTCCTTGAATCGTGCTATACGAGTTACAAAAGGCACAAACTCAATATCTGCGTTGACAAGGGTCAGGCCTCGTGCCTTAAATGTGGTTAGGTCAAGAGCTTAAGCTCCATCCCAAGGTTCGCAATGACTAGTTACCCGACGACAGCCCCCACATGGGGGAATAGAGCTCATTTCCAGCACATCGTGACAACGTACACTGACGTCTAGCGCGAAACCCAAATTGTTGGGGCCGTTCCTGGATTCGCGGCTTAACATTGCCGGACGACCGTGCCGGGTGGTTTCCGTATACCTTCGTTGGCTCGACCTTCACCTTTATATATAGGTCACAGACACCTCTTGCTGATGTCGAATTCCTCCCTCTATTGTCACCAACTGATCTAGTCACTCTTTTCCCAATACCGGGTTGTTGCTCTTTGAAGTCTGTCTCTACAAGTTTTCTTTTTTATACCTTTTCCATAATTATCACCAATCTCCAATTTTCTACCCAACCGCCAAAATGCAGGTTTCCATTATCGCCGTCCTTGCCACCGCCGCCAGCCTCGCTGCCGCCCTGCCCGTATGTCAATACCAAATAAGTTCCATATCTTGAAGAAAGAGTTATTAACGGTCTTCTGCAGACCAACACCGCTAGCCCCACCTGCGGTCTGCCTGGCAACTTGCACAAGACCAAAGTTAAGGCCGGCCAGACCCTGACCGCCATCGCTGAGCGCTTCCACTCCGGCATCTGCGACATCGTCTCGCTGAACAAGCTCGAGAACCCTAACGTCATTTTCCCCGGCCAGGAGCTCTTGGTCCCTGTCGACGTCTGCAACCCCGACAACACCTCTTGCATCACGCCCGTCGGCGAGGCTACTTGCGTCAAGGACGGCCCAGCCACCTACGTGATCGCCAGCGGTGACACCTTCTTCACGATCGCCCAGAAGCTCGGAATCACCACTGACTCCCTCACCGGCGCCAACCCCGGCGTTGCCCCCCAGAGCCTCAAGGCCGGTCAGGTTATCAACGTTCCTGTGTGCAAATAAATCACAGGTCTGGTCATGACGCTGTAGAGGCTCAGTGAATCCCATGTGGATTTGAGTAGTGTTACTCACTCTTGTACATAATTTTAAGCATATTATGGCTAGTTAGCTCAAGAGGCACAACCACAACAATTTCCCATTGACAGCTACGTTGTTGTCAAATAACTAAAGTCATAAGTAAACCGCAGCCCAGTGTTCAAGAACGTTTGACGGGTTCCCGCTGGATGTGAATGGAAGAGAGACACAGTGCGCCACACAAGACATAAGCCCAGGCACGAAATGACCTCAAAATAAAGGTCGCAGAGTTTGACTAATTCCCATTGAGAACCTTTCGCAAATGACGAAGTGTTGAGGGGACTCTTTAGGCCAAAACATGTGACTTCTTTTAATCAACATGTCAAGGCCTCGAAAGTCTAACGCCTTCATTCTGCCATGCGCGTACCACCTTTTGGAGGAACGACTGCACCCTCTTGTGGTCCATGCCATTGTATGGCTGTCCGATGGGTAATGAGGTCTCAACTAAGTATCGAGCAATGGTGATCATGCTCCGTCATTTGAAGCAGCTGCTCTGAGGTGATACCATCGTGGCAGGGGGGGGGCATTCCCGTTGATCCGATTGCTGAGGTTTCTGGACCAGGCCAACTGCCTGAAAGCGCATGGATAAGCCGCAAACCAGCCGAGCCGTAGAGCCAAATCTCGGGTCTCTGGCCGCTAGTCATTATGGTTATCTAAGAAACCGAGTCTTGATTTGGATGGTTTCTGGGACGATGAGCCATGTCAAAAATGCAGACAATCATCTGAATAACATAACTTAAGTCGTATAAATTTTCTCGGCAAAACGTCCAATAAAAAGGCTCGCTGCATAGTATAGTCGCCCGAAACGTGGTCTATAGCCCAGTATTTATTGATTGCGTACTACTGAATACGCCGTTCATGATTGTCCTGTACTAACCTTTAATGGTCTCCAGGCTTTTCAACAGGAAGGTCTCTTTTCTCTACCAGGCCAGGTTTCCCAAACTGTGGTCGAACAAACTTACACATGTCTCCTACTACTACTGGCTTAGGTATGAGGACCAAATAATACTTTCGTAGCACTCCTAGGCTCTAATGGTAGGTGTATAGTAGATTGCAAAGAGGCTTTCTTGGGTTCTATAGGACATTCTATTCTTGTTAACACGTAGTTGAGAAATCTGAGAAAGGTTGTCTATGACAGATATATAATAAAGATGAAAGTGAAATGTTAAATGTTAAAGTAGCTAACTAATAAGTCTCCTGTCTAGTTATGCTGCATGACATCCCTGCGTACCCTTGTGAATTAAAAGGTTTAACCTCTAACGACCTCTTTGATTCTAAGTGTTAGGATATTCAACCAGTCAATAGTGGAGCCGATCTAGAGTCACATGACCTACCTTACGTAACTCACCTTAGCGGCTTACTTACACTATTATAAATATCTATAGTAGTAACCCCTTCCCTTTTCTTCTAATATTATCTTTAACTAGTAACTAATAGTTAATTAATACTATTACTACTACTATTGGAGTAGGGCGGGGTGATCAGCCTGGACTTCGGAAGATACGTGCACCGATCGGAAGAACTTAGCGTCCGATCGTGGGCTAAAGATATAAGCCGGCAGAAGATAGATTAGGGACACACACACACATTTTACACATTCATTCTCAGACCTACCTTTGCCTGATCGAACTAGGGCCTTTCTATGATCTATCGTCGGACGTGATAATACAAGATGATCGGGAGTATCTACTCGCTTGATTTGGAGCACTGTTGCGACCGATCGGGACACTTGGTTCTCACGAATGAGGCCAATCGTGGACCGATTGATGCAATATGTACGCCGATCAACGAGGAATCTTGTGTTGCTTTTGATGGTTGAGGTGTTCTGTATAGTCACCGCACCGCAAAAGTCCCATCATACCCTACGCGCTTTCACTATAATTATAATCCCTATCATACTAACACTAAGTTTTGGTTTATAAACCTGTTTTATATGACAGATACCTGTAGCCAAGCCCTATTTCCTAACTCTGGGTTAACTCCCCCACCCTATATCCGAGCCACCCCCGCATCCGAGCCACCCGAAAATGCCGCATTTCCCCTCCTTCATCAACACCACTACTTTTTTCAAACCATCACAACAATTACCATTCATAACCAAACAACGCCATTTTTTCAGGATACCTTCTTTAACCCATTATGAAGCAATATTCCGAAGATAAGCTCCAACGGGCCCTTCTAGAGGTGCAGTCTGGAAAGGGTATGCGGGCTGCTGCTCGCGCATAGGGTATACCATATCAAACACTTTAACATCAATACCACAGCAGGCAAAGCAGGAATGCTGCCTTTGAAGATAGGCAGCACTTATCCCAGGCCCAGGAGGATAATCTGGCTGCCCATATCACCCTTCAACAGTCCCTTAGCAGATACGTCAACCATCAACAAGTAAAGGGCCTAGCAGAGCGTATGATAGGCGATAGGCATCCTCCCATAGGGAGGAAATAGATGGCCTAATTTATGCGGCGAAATCCATCTATCAGAACCCTCCGATCCAGAGCAATTGATGCCCAGCGATAGGCAGCCCATTCCCCCGAGGTTATCCAGGATTTCTTCCATCGCCTTAGCAGTATCCCTGCCATCCAGGGGATCCATCCATCCAACAGATAGAATATAGATAAGACTGGCATTATAGAGGGCAGAGGGGGCAATGGGCTAGTGCTGGGCTCTAAGGCATCACAATATATCCAGAAAAAGCAGCCAGGATCCCGGGCATAGGTATCCATTATCAAGTATATATCTGCTGCTAGCAGCTCCTTGCCCCCCTTAGTTATATATAAGGGCAAATCACTCCAGGCCCAGTGGTTCCCATCCAACCTTAATATATATAAGCCATAGCGATTTACAGCAACTAATAATAGCTAGACGACTGATAATACTGCCCTTGAATGGCTAGAGAAGGTCTTTATCCTACGCACTAAGCCTACCTAGCCAGAGGAGGCCAGACTGCTGGTTCTTAATGGGCATCACAGCCATATAACTATTGATTTTATGTGGCAATGCTAGCAGCATAACATATATCTACTATTTCTACCGCCACACGCCTCTGCCGTCCTCCAGCCTCTAGATATGGCTGTCTTTGGCCTATTAAAGCAGGCCTATCGCAAGGAGGTTAGATATCTAGATAACTGGGTTACGGATTCAACTGTTGCTGGCAAAAAGGCATTCTTGGAGTGTTATTTCAAGGCCCGCGAGGCATCTATCACATCCATCAACATCAGCAGTAGCTAGAGGTCATCTGGATTATGGCCTATATGTGTAAGACGCCCCCTATCTAACTCAATGGTAACTAGGGCCCAACAGAGCCAGCCTAGCCAGCAGACTGGTAGCCAACAGTGGGATGAAGCCGAATCCATCATCCCATGGTCAACGCCTCGTCGATCTGCCGATCTACGGCATCAATTACACCAGTTAATCCAGTTGGGCAAGGATGAGTTAGATACCCATACTATTCGCCACCTATCTAGAAAGCTGCAAAAGGGCTATGATGAGCAGGCATCTAGAGCAGCCCTTCTAGAAAGGCAGGTCAACTCATTACAGGCCCAGTTAAATGATATACGGTCACGCAAGAGGAAAAGGGTCCAATTATCTCCTAACAGCACCTTTGCTACTATAGAGGATATAATCCGGGCCCGAAGTCCGGATCCCGGCAATATAGATAGTCCGGATGAATCTAGGGCATCCGAATTACCCAGCGAGGCCGAAAGTTGCATATAGGTGGGCGGCAGAGATGGTGAAATAAGTGGTGATAGTGGTAGTGATGGTGGTGGTGATGGTGGCTCGGATGCGGGGGTGGCTCGGATATAGGGTGGGGGAGTTAGGACAAATATTTTTGAACAGTACTTCCGGTTTGGTTAGCAGCCAAGCTGGGGACTGGATGCACTGCATCAGATGAGCAATAGCATTGGGGTCGCTTCAGTCCTCTTACGGCCCGATTAATCGCTAAAGTATCACCTCTTGATGCAACCTACCATGCCAATATCGTAGCGAAGTGGTCCTGCATCTGCGGCTTCTTTGCAGAGCAGTCTGGACAGGCAGCCTAAAGGAACGAAAACGAGAAATGATGGCGGTTGCACTCCATGAGAACTTAACTGCATGCTAGTATTCCGATATGGCGCCATCGGCCGAAAGCCGACGTAACGTGCATATCTACGGTAGGTACGAACATGCTTACCTCACGTTTTACATCGGCCCCATTCTTAAGCCATCCCTCCGCAGCTTAAACAGCTACTGTACTATTAAAACACTCGCCAAGACCTAAACTTGCTACTAACAACCTAGCTTTCCTTCTCTCCATTGCTCGCTTCCATTCATAGCCGCACTCCAGAGTCTACATTCCTGCAGACCAGGAGAGGTACAGCAATAGGCTATGCAGCTTCCCTTCAATTATGACAGCATGCTGACTCGCACACAGACAAGCATTCACAATCGACACTATGGCCTCCTTTGCCGCAGTAGTCTCGACCTTGGAGCAAGCCTTCACTCCCCACAAGTTGAAGGATTAGAAGCCGAGCAAGAAACGGCAATCCCCCATAACTCGCAATCAACAGGAAGGAGCTACAATGACTAGGTCGCATACGATCATCGCGCTAGATATAAAACGCAAATTGCATGTTAGTCGGCACTTACCATAAATGCCTGTCGGGCGAGACGCAGAGGCCAGTTTCCCTCCCCTTTTCTTTTCCCTTCTTCTTTTGTGCGGCAGACGTCCCCTCCAAAAGTAGCGTTCGCTTCTATGCACTTCAAGCCTCGACACTATTCCCCGTCGCCCTTTAGAGACTCGTCTCGTCAAATGGGTATATATCCCGATTCTGACGCTGCGCTTAAAACCGAAGAAGCCATTCGCCGGCTCATCGAGCAGGATCCAAACACGCCGCCTATTTATTCCCCGCGATTTGGCGGACGGTGCCAAGGGATAGGCTGTTGAAACCACCGGCAAGCCTGGTATCCGGGTAAAGTCGCGCATGAAATACGATAACGAGGAGCGCATTTCGCCCGTCTCTCTGCGCCCGGAACAACTGCGTAAAGCGCCGAAATTGTAGGCTAACCTCGGCCAGATTTTTCAGTTAGCCCCCGAACGAACGACCGTTCTACTAGTCACCTATAGTAAGCAATCGAGATTTGTCTTTATGGATATTACAGACACACGCGTGGCACGTTTAATACAGCTGCCTAGATCTATGTCTGTTATGGTCTATTAGAGCGACAAGATTTAGGTAGTCCGAATGTGTAGAACTCAAGGCCCGAGATAGGACCGCAGAAGCGGACTGCCCCTCTTTCATTCCTAAATCGCTTTGCCATGCCTGGGCGCTCTCCCTTCAACCTAGAGAGGTGGACTGTTATACGTTGGTGTCGCAATTGCCTGGGCCATAGAGCGGCACGTTGATTATGGCACAGACAAAAAAACAACAACCCCAAAATGGATTTTCACGGGCCACGTACGGAGATCTCCTCCTGCGGCAAGGGACGTTTACACATTGTTATCTGCACTATAGAAGACAAAAGACCAAGTCCGGACATCTCGTCCTTCTGGCTTTAGAGCGTCGAGAGCTCGATGTCTTGGCCAAACCCAGGACCCAAAGCAATAGCTGACCGCGGTGTTGCTTTGTGGAAACAACTGGCCGTTGGGGCCTTTAATGTAGCCTCGTACAAACGCTGTCAAGCAAACGGAGGTGATTGATTCAAAGTTTACCCTGCTTAGACCCTTATATCTCCTGGCTCCAAATGTTGTAGTGTGATATATAAAACCCTCCTAGAATAGGAAAAAAAAAAATGTTGCAGCCAGTGATATTGGCCGATTTATGACGAGGCGTGTGGTTCACAGCATCGGCCGAATACCATGGGTACAATGGGGCTTTGGATTCTGGCCCGAGTGTGTGCTGAAGGAAAGGGCTGGGGAGCGGCCTAGCGTTCATGGCACTTGCGTCTGTCCAAGGCTTGGCGCAGTATGCACAGTCTTCTTTCGTAGCATTCCCTGAACAGGCAGAGTACCCACCGGATCACTGGCACGTCTCGAAAGTTCGGTCGTTATGACGCAGTCGAGAGTCGCCACGGAAAAAGGAGCAAAGAGACATGTGTCAAATTCCCGATGTCTCACTGCTCTGGGCAAAGCAGCAAGGACGGTTGTTTGTAGGGCCTGCGGAGTTTTACTGTTGCATGCGTGTAGTGCACGACAAGACCTCGGGATGAGATATTTCGGTTTCATCCCTTAATATCATCCGCAGATCGCGCCTTCGAGGCTGGTTGATACAAGAGAGGAGATAACTTCAGTAGTTCAGACGCGGGGAAACCGGGATGTATGAGTTGAGACTGAGTCAAAGGCTCTACGAGAGCATGTTGAAGCCCCAGGACAGCTGTACCTGTCACAGCGTAACCTTGGAGGGCGGCGCTCTTTACGTTCCGAGCTGCCGAGCTGCAAATCGGACATCTGAGGGATGAGAAATATCTTGCCCATTCACTTTTGGAACAGGTTCTCGAATCTTCAGACACTTCTAGTCCCTTGCTCCGGTGAGCCGCACAAGGGCTCGTTTCTAGGATCATGTCTGATAGTCTCGTTCGTGACAGTGCGCGTCTTCTGCAAGAGCCCAGCCAGCCGGTTCAGTGGTGCGACAGCATAGAAGACGAGTTCTAAGATCGGCGGTCAGTAGAGGCATAAAGAGTTGTGCGAAACATTCAGAACCCCCCCCTTTTGTCGATTCACGAAGGCGTGGAGGCAGCATGTTTGGATCGTAAACCCAATCTGAAGCAGTGGATTACACGGAGGAGATACCGGACTGGCTCCGTCGGGCAAGGTGACATGGTGAGGTTCGAAGTCTATGTCGGCAACTGCCATTAATGGCAATGGCAAGATAACCCCTTGTTAAGGGATGGAAGATTAGGAGGAGTGAACTAGCGCAAAGCTTGGCATGAAATGCGGGTACTGATGTGAGATCCTTGTAGGTATAGTCCGAAGAGAGAAGTGAGTGACTTGAGTATGTGTCAGTGATGATCATGCAGGTGGGTAGGGATGGCACTTCATGCGGGTATAAAAGCCGTTTTGAGTGTGGAGACCGGTGCCATTGTTTAGCGTTACCCGTTTCACCAAGATTTGGCATTGCGGTGTCGGCCTCGGAGTGGTGGCGGCTGCAGCAACGCAGAGGAGCCGGTGGTTTGCTAGAGTGCCCATGCCGAAGCTGTCGCAGGTCTCAAGCCCAGACTGGGGCCAGGCGGGGGCTGTTAAAGGAGGCTGGCTGATAACCCGCGTCACATGCGGAGGGGTTCGTAAACACAAGACAATGCTGACGGGCTTGAGGGTTCGGGTCGCCGATGATACTGAAGGCGGAACGAGTCGAACTCGGGGCGAACCAAGCCGGGGGTGACAGGTAGGTGTTAGGCTCCCCAACGTTGAGTATGCGGGAGTATTCGAGTTGGATAAGGTGCCGAGTCCCGAAACGAGCTGGGCGGGCACTGTGCGGGTGCTGTCAGTCGTCGTGTTGCGGGTGGGTTGAAGCGAGTGTGAACGAGGCAAAGCCTCAGCCTCGCTCAAGAGGCGACGTTGAGCCAAGCAAGAGATGGGCTGATGGACGGGTGGAAGAAAGCGAGATGCTTGATCTCTTTAAGCTTGAACAGCGGAGCGACAGACGGTTGATTTGACCGATTAATTAGGGTGAATCAAAGACAGGTGATCTGTAAACAATATCGTACGAGTCTGACGTGGAAGAAGGCATGGATGGGTCGATGGAAGGCTTCTTTGCTGGGTAGTGTGGACGAGTGGCACGTTGAGCAAAGGGGCCAGACATGGAGAGAAAGAGCGCCCAGAGGTGAAAAGTCATGCGCCATTGGACCCGACCCAAGCTGCAGATGGCTCTTTCGCGAGTGCCAAGGAGGAGCAGGCCACCTGGCGGAAGGGGTCAGAAGCGCCAGGGGCCAGAACGGCTGTCATGCGAACCTTGCTCGGGCGACAGGTGGGGGGGGTTGGATGGAATCAAAGTGGTGGAATTGGGTTGACGTGTGAGGTTAGCATGCACCCAAGTGACCAGGGATGGAGGGCGTTGGCAAGGGTCGGAACGAGAGCCTCGAGGTTTGATGCACGCGACGGGTCGATAAAGCCGCGAAGGATCTTGTAGGTTTCATGACGGGGATAAGATATTGACGAGGGGGGTGGGTTACTTCACTAAGACCAAAGTGCTGGGATGACGAGTTTGGAAATTGACGGGTGCCACATGGCCTATAACGGCCAAATACTGAAAGAAGACAATGAGGACGGACGGTTGTGGATAGGGGACCCCCCTCTGTAACCTTGGTCCCCTGTCGCTAATCCTAAACTTAACTAGCGCGACCAAGAGGATGACCCCTGTTGCGCTTGCCGGTTTCCCGTCACTTATTCTTGACTTATTTTTCTCTCAGTGAGGAAGGAAGAGTTCCCCAGGTGACTGACTGACTGACTGGCCAGAAAGGCAGATAGGCATCCGATATGCCCCGATGCATTTTCGCATACTGCCTGTATTTTTGGTGCTGCTAAGTCTCAACTTGCAGAATAGCTACCGAACTAATTCGGGCACCTTGAGGAGGCCACTGCCAGGGGTCATGCAGGTCGTCGAATTGCATCCATCACCATGGATGCAGGCAGGTGGACGAAATAAACACATCTCGGTAGTCGAATCTTGCCACAGGTGTGCCTAGGTAGTCAGAATAGCACCCTCTCAGAATACGAAGCATGCCTAGGTACCTGACTAGGTAGCCACCTAGGTACTAGTACTAGGTATACCTGTTCGTAGGTGCTGCGCAGAGGAAACCATAGCGAATCGTGTGTCACCCACCACCAGTCAGCCACTGCACCCTCCCGTGCATTTCTCCCACCGTTAAGCGCCCAGCGAACATGGACCCGACCAAAACGGGTCTGGCGTCCGTGTTCCAAAATTACGCCCCCGCCAATCAGCAATCGTATTTGCTTCTTTTTCACGATTCCCATCACCTGTTTAACTGTCCACTCTGAGATCCGTTCGTCTGGGCGCGCGGCAAGAGAGCAAAATACGTGGGCTGTCCTGCCCAGCTGACCATTAACTGTAGTCGCTCGACACGACGCTGCGCTGGAGGAATTGGACAATGCCCCCCCCCCGACCGCAATAGCTGCATGCGCCATGCGATCAACGTCCATGGCTCTGGCGGAGTCGATGTGGAAGCGCGTATATGAGGATCCGAACTCGACCCGTTGCACCTATTTCCCTTTTGATTCCCTGGGTTTCCCATTCCTTTCCTTTATCCCCTCTCCCCCTTCCCAACAGTGCGGTACACCTTATCTTATTTCCGGTCATAAAATCCTCTGTTGGTTCCAACTCGCAGCAATTGAGCGTGGCATCGCACCTACGGCGCATAACAGAATCGAGCCGCATTTGCCACAGCGGTATAGCAGAGGAAGCTGTGAAAAAAAACAAAGCGAGAGAGGGAAAGAAAAGCGGATACAATAGTCAGCCCCCTGTTGCAACCGAAACGTCAGAATAGCTTCGGAGCCCCTCGTCAAAGCGCCTCTAACAGAAGTCGTCTCAACTCCGCCCACCACCTGTCGCACCTGGCCCTGCCTGCCGTCTGATGAGTATCGCCTCTCGGATCGGACTGACACAGCTCCTTCCAACTACGAAACCCCTCCAACGTCTGATCTACCAAACCGCCCAGTCAATTACCCAGAAGCCCCCCCCCCGGCCCTGTCCTGTCCACCGCGCCCCCCGCTACCAACTCACACAGGTTTTTTTGTAGTTTTTTTTTTTTCTCCCTTCAATTTCTTCGTGTTACCTTTTTCCCTCCTTGGTCCATGTCAAGCCACCCTTACAGCAAGTGGATGAACGACACCCTGCTCAACAGCTATCGATATCGACAGGGGGGCTCATGGGACATTCAACATCCGAACAACTTGGCCCCAATATCATCATCATCATTATCCACCCCCTTCTTTCCGCATCGCACGGCACCGCCAGCGACCAGCGAACCTCCTCCACCACTACAACCTTCCATTGCCGGATCCAAGTCTATCCATCCCACAGCGATAGGCTCTCCCCGGTCCACCCTGGTCTCCTTCCAATAACCGATTTCCGTCCAGAGCCATCCCTGCTACGCGAGCATCAGGCGCGCCAAGTAGACAAATCCACCCTCACAACGGATACTGCTCGGTGTTGACTGTCTTCCGGCTCGTCTCTTTATGACTTTCTCCCCCCCACCCGCCCCAAGCTTCGTCTCGTCTTCTTCCACCTCCTCCTCTCCACCCTCATTTTTCTCTTCTTCTTCTTCGTTGTTTCTCGGCTAGGTCGAAGAGTCAAAATTAAACCCTCGAGCCCGTTGCGACTAACGAGATTCCTTCCTTTCCTTCGCTGCTGGCTCAGATCATTCTTTATTAAACCATCCAAACCCGTTTGCTTGGTGTCTATTTTTTCCTTCCGCTGCTATTGTTCGTCGAGCGCGCCGCTCTGGATATCTAAGAGACGTTTTTTTAATTCGGAGATTGACAAGAAAGAGACTGGGAAACGAAATTTGGTAACGCGACGTTGTAGTGGATTGGGTTTGCTGGAATTCGTCACATCGCCCCTCGCCCGACGCCCCCTCACGAGCCGTTCGACGATACAGACACGACCCTATCGCCAAGTTGCCAATACTGTCGCAGGTCGACACCCTAATACATCTACACAAGGGAGGGATATTCAACTCAACATGTCGGGTGATCTCACTTTTGGGGTTCTGGTTCGGAAGCAGTTTACTGCCTCCAAGTTGCTGTTCCACCTCCTCTTCTGGACTTTCCATTGGGGCATTTTCGCCTATGGCTGGTAAGCCTTCCTATATTCTATATATTATACATTGGCCCGTATACTAACCCCTCTTTCAGGTGGAAGCAGGCTATGGACGCGAGACTCGCGGGTCTGAACACTCTGCAGTTCTCCGTCTGGATTTCAAGAGGTGCCGGTTTGGTTCTAAGCGTCGACGCAATGCTCATCCTGCTCCCGGTCTGCCGAACCATCATGCGGTGGATCCGACCCAAGCTCCGCTTCGTGCCCCTCGACGAGAACCTTTGGCTTCACAGACAGCTTGCGTACTCGTTGCTCATGTTCACCATCTTGCACACGTCTGCCCATTACATCAAGTAAGCCAGTCCGCTCATCTAGGACGAGCTCGCAAATGCTAATACGCACAGCTTCTTCAACGTCGAGGTGACCCAGATTCGACCTGTCACGGCCATCCAGATCCACTACACCCAGGCCGGTGGTATCACTGGTCACGTCATGCTGCTGTGCATGCTTCTGATGTACACCACCGCCCACGCCCGCATCCGTCAGCAGTCGTTTGAAACCTTCTGGTACACTCACCACCTCTTCATCCCCTTCTTCTTGGGACTTTACACCCACACCACCGGCTGCTTTGTGCGTGACACTGCCCTCCCGTTCTCTCCGTTCGCCGGAAAGGACTACTGGGACCACTGCATTGGTTACCTCGGCTGGAGATGGGAGCTCTGGACGGGTGCTTTCTACCTCATCGAACGTACCTACCGTGAGGTTCGTGCCCGTCGTCTCACCAAGATCACCCGTGTTGTTCGCCACCCCTACGGTTAGTTTGCAATCTTGAAATTCCTCCCCAATGTGATGCTGACTCATTTACAGATGTCGTTGAGCTTCAGTTCAACAAGCCCTCATTCAAGTACAAGGCCGGCCAGTGGCTCTTCCTTCAGGTTCCCACTGTCTCAAACTACCAGTGGCACCCGTTTACCATCACCTCTTGCCCGTTCGACCCCTACGTCTCTGTCCACGTCCGCCAGGTTGGTGACTTCACCCGGGCTCTTGGTGACGCTGTTGGTGCCGGATCTGCCCAGGCCAAGCTCTACGACGGTGTCGACCCTATGGGCATGTACGAGGTTGCTCTCCAGAATGGTCAACAAATGCCCGATCTCCGCATTGACGGACCCTACGGAGCGCCCGCTGAGGATGTCTTTGAGAACGAAATCGCCGTGCTGATTGGTACTGGTATTGGTGTCACTCCTTGGGCCTCGATCCTCAAGAACATCTGGCATTTGCGCAACAGCCCGAACCCGCCTACCCGCCTCCGTCGTGTCGAGTTCATCTGGGTCTGCAAGGACACGGGTTCTTTTGAATGGTTCCAGACCCTGCTTTCCTCCCTCGAGGAGCAGTCTAACGAGGCTGCCCGCGTCCCTGGCAGCTCCGGTGTCGAGTTCTTAAAGATCCATACATACCTAACCCAGAAACTGGACATGGATACGACACAGAACATTGTGCTCAACTCTGTCGGCGCCGAAGTCGACCCCCTTACCGAGCTCAAGTCTCGCACGAACTTTGGCCGACCCAACTTCTCCAAGCTCTTCAGCACCATGCGGGATGGTATTATCGACAGAACATACCTCAATGGCTTGGAAGGTAGCATGCGCACAACTGTCGGTGTTTACTTCTGCGGTCCTTCCGTTGCTGGTGAGTGCCAAATTGATGACATCGTTCGGAATTTCGCTAACATACATTTGCAGCTCGCGATATCCAGGCTGCTTGCAAGGACGCAACCGTCCGCGAGGTTAACTTCCGTTTCTGGAAGGAACATTTCTAAATGGGGTTATCGCCCTTTTCACGAACAAAAACACCAAAACAAGCATCTTCAGCGACACGGTTGGGTTCTGTACATGTAGGAAGAGATCATGCCTGGAGACGATACCTACAGCTGTCGGAAGCTTCCCAGCTACGGAATGTGGTTGGTGACGCCCAGAGGAAAGCCAGCTGCATAGCGGCAGGCGGGAAGGCGTTGGCTGGAATGCATTAAGACACCCACTCAGCGATGTGCATCATCTTACATCTTTTGCCGCCACTCGCGTCAAAGATCTATTATTTGTTACCTGTTATGGAGGCGTGGGTGGCGGGCGGTCAATGTTCTCTCGCATATATAAGGCCCATATATAACATTTTTTTTCCAACTACAACAAACTGTTCATTTCAAGTCTTCTTTTTCCTTCGTATCACCTTGCGGGAGATGACTGAAGACGTCGGTCCGGTTCAATAGGGTTATGTTACACAACCTTATGTAATATACCTACCATCCAATTGCAAACCGCTCCAAAGTGATGACTTGACCAACTTCCTTGCACCGGATGCGGATTGTCAGCGGCCCGTTATGCTGAATCGGTCTGCCAAGACCTGGGGTTCCATCAAAGCGAATAGGGCATTGCGTCGCAGAGCAGGGGCAATACGGTCGTACGTCTACCGGGGATAGCCATACAGGTAGGGCTTTCGTCAGGGTGCATCCGGCGGGATCCATTTGATGTTGCCACGGTCTCCTTGCCCGTGGCTGCCGTGGCTGCCGTGACGTTGGACCACTTAGTCAGCCTTAAGAACCGCCCTGGTTGTGAAGGGAGTCTCTACCGACTCCGACGACCAGGTGGAGAAGGGGTTTGATGCGGCGGTGGTACGTGCTGATGGTTCATATTTGTGTGGTTCTGATTCTGACCGCTTTCCAAACCGTTGGCGTTTCCAGTCCTCCCAGGGGGACGTGTTCCCGTGGCCCGGTTTGTGCGGGCTCAAGGCGGGAGAGCAGTGAATCGACCGGTGTGGTTCGGTCAGCGTCGACAAGTCATTTCGGGATGAGTCCCTCTTTCTCTCTATATACGTATCTCTCCCCCTGCGTTGCTGGACGGTAGTCATTGGTTTGGCAAGTTTAAGACATCAGCACATGGTCGGGCGGGCGCGCTCGGTCGGCGGTATGATTATACGACGACGAGAGCCCCCCCGGACAAGAAGCCGGGCGAGAGCGTTGGGGGAGGTATAAGTCCTACCCGGGAGATCCGGATTGGAAGTGAGAGAGTAAGTGGAGAGCGAACGTCCTTTGTAGCCGCTGCCCATGGCCGGCAGAAGAAGAGAGTGGCCCCAGTGACGAACGTGAAATTGGGGGAGGGGGGAGGGAGGGGGTGGTAGCTGTAAACTGTAAGACAAAAGATGAGATGAAGGCGGCATCTTTGGAGTCGCTGGTACGATGTGACATCACATCGCCAGCCAAGCTCGGCAAAGGGAAGCGGACAGTTCCGGGGGCGGGGGCGGTGGTTAGCGAGGCGTCGGGTTCGCAACGAAAGTCGGTGCTCTCGAATGGCTTCCGAGGTTTGTCCCGAGAAGGAGATCTTTCAGTGGCTGAGAAGCAGAAACGATGAAGACGTGGCTGCCCGCCGGGCGACGGCGGGTGTCGAAGGTGGGGGGCTGACAATTCTTGAGCTTGTGGTTGAGCAGATTATTGGAAACTCGACGGAGTCAGGTTCCGTGTGTTGACGCGTAAACCTTAAGGGGGTCGGTTTTCCCACTTCCTATTCTTCTATCCTTTTTCTTACAGTGATTGCGTTTTGATTTTGGGATGACTGGGAATACATACTGACCGTGCACTGCTGTGCATGCCCGAAGATAGATTTAGGCTATTTCTACTTGGGGCAGTCAAAAAGAAGGGAAAAGTTCGTCCGAAGAGCATCCCTCCCTCCCCTAAGTAGAAAAAAACGCCTCAATCGTGTGTCGAGTTAGAGTTTGAGGGCTGAGACACCGCCTCGGGTTTTTGAGATGGAACTGGAACGACTTTAGGCTAGTTCGAGGTCTCACCCGTCAGCGAGGTAAGGTGGGGGTTTCTGAAGTGGATGGGCCTCGATCATGCATGCTAGAGATGAAGTCGTGTTCAACTACAGATTGTTGAAAAGAAAAAGAAAAAAAAAAGTAGTAGTGATTGCAATGGAAGTTCAGCTGCGAAGTGGTGACTACCCGGGCGAACTGATATGGCTGGGGTTAAAGCACATGGCGCAGACAACTCTACTCGTCAGGTGTTACTCCTTGAGATAAGCCACGAGCGCCATGCAAGAACGATGCTCACTTTGACAGCATGAGCAATAGCAATTGTTTTGGCCGTCCAGACTACACCCGCGGCACCAAGAACCCCTCCACCAAAGGGCATAGTACGTAGCTGCCACGTATAGCAACTATAGAGGCAGAAGTCCCAGGCCGCCAAATTATTGTTAAGCGCGAGACAGGATTGTTTACGGCCGTGTTACTTTTTGGGGCATCGGCTCGGTAGAATGTCAGCGCAAGAAGTTGGTCAAATTCTCGTCATTCTCCCCCACCAGCTTTCCTCATGGCATTGAACACTCAAGATAATGTAAGGGGCTAACTTTCGACGGCATGGAAGAGTGAAATAGTAAACGACGGTACGGTGCTTTAATCCTTTATAACAGCATCAAGTGCTGAGCACAATCCGCATATCACTCTCCTGCACGTGCTCCCACACCCGTTTTGTCATGCTCTACCTACAGAAGTCGCTCTTCCCGCTACCGCCATCTACACAATTACCGCAATAGACATTCCAGCGGATCCATCCGTTGCTGCCACAGTGGAAGAGGGAATGTCTCTCGTACGGGTCCTCGCGGGGGAGCCCGACTCTCTTGAGCTCGTTGTCGATCTCGCTCATGTATTTGCCTTTTTGGTCCAAAGAGTCAGTGCATAACGCGATAAGCGAGAGAGTGGAAGGGTACCCTTCTTCAATAGGTTGTAGCCGCAGTACTCGAGACCCTCAGTACAGGCCTTGGCCTCTGCAAGGGGGTACAGAATGCTTGTCAGCGCGACAAAAACGGTGATGGGCTTTGTCATGATGGATCTATTGGCAGAAATTGGATTGAAGGCGGGTGGTATGAATGGAGATGCTGGTTAATGAACTGTTTGAATGGAGCTGCTCTGGAGGTTCTGTCCAGTTATCAATGACTTGCAAGGACAGGAGATTCACTCAACTTATAGTTATAGTCTTGCCGGGACGGTCTGATTATACTCAACTCTCTCTGATAGGGTTCAAAAAAATGACAGCCATCAGATGTTGTTGCGTCAATGTCCACCCGGCTGAGTGCTCAATCAGCACACAAACGCCTAATTAGTGAATTTATGCAGCTTACGGATCTGTACTACTGCGGAGTACGAGGAACTCAACAGCCAGCAGTTGGAAGTAACGGCATATGAGACACAAACACAGCCATTGACAATAGCTATCACCTGCATATACTATTGCTATGGTGTGGTGATTGGTGCTTAGGTCAGCATTGTTTACGCACAAGTTACTGTCATAAAGCCAATTAACATCCCATTGCACAGAAGTGTCTAGATTGTTTTCTTCACGTGTTTGCTTGGCAGGTACATAGATACCTGATTTATAGACAACACATCGCGCAACGCTCCGCCGGCACTGCAGGGAAAGAACACGACGAGTGTGCATATTCAATCACCCCCCCCCTCGCCAAGTCAACATTTGTTGTAGTTTTGAGGCCTCCTTCCCGGCAGACGAAGGGGGCTAGAATTCAAAGTCCTGCCACTTCCAGCAATACACCCATACTTTTAGTAATAAGCTGCATTCAGCCGTCAAAACAGTTGCATTTTACCTGCAGTAAGATGACAACTTGCCAGCATATCTACTGCCAGTTGAACTGCATGTCTTGGCGTGTATGACACGGGAGAGCGGAGATGGTTGTAGAGTCTCCGGAAAACGATCACCTCCGTATGATGAGACGGAACGATTCACGTAACATAACAGAAAAGCAGCCAAGTAATATGGCGTAGACTAATTCTTCTCGCACCTTGACAAAAGACCATGCTGGGCTCGCAACTCCGTAAAACCGGCGAATCGGGGTTGAGGGGTTTTGAACAACTGGCTTGCAGCAGTGCTGTAAGCATGCCCACAACCTGTTTGGGAACGACGCCACGCATTCGGTGCGGGGGAATAAACTGATGTTTGATCGTATCAGCTGCGGAAGGATGTATAGTGGACGGGCAGATGTCACGAACCAGGTAGTCCAAATAGACGGCAACTTATGGTAACTAACTCATCGGCACCTCCGGTATACATGCACGAGGTTCTCACTAAGCGCTTGTATGACTGGGCGTCTGGCCAACAGCAGATTGCATTCGGGTCAGCACGCAAGGCGTTTTTGTTGTGCGTTGATGTTTGCCAAGCCCAAAAATTGATCCGCAGTTACTATAGTAAAGCTATACCAGTCCGGCCAGTGTGATGGTTCGTTCTTAACGCTGAAAACGCTATATCGCGTTCCCGGAGGAAGGGGGGTTCCGTTTTCTTTTCCTTTCTTTTGTTTTCTTCAACGTTCTACCACAACCTGCCCCATGGGCGACCGAGAAGACACGGTAAGAAAAGTCTTGTGAATTGTCAGTTCCAAACCCCATATTCGTGTAAGAGCACGGCAACCAATGCATGATTTTATAACCCTACATTTGCAGGATGCAGACAACCTTGTGCGTCCCAGTTGGCCATTGTTGCAGACGAGCCGGGCCCGGGTTTCTTTTGCATGAAGCATTTCAGCTGCGGTCACTTAGCCCCATGCAGCATAAGCCGGAGAACGCCGCACGAGGCCTGCATCGAGAACTGTCCGCGTCAAGCTAATTGGTATACGTAAAGCGCAGCGATTGAAGGCCTGTACGACGGGTTGTTGCCTATCCCGCCAGGTGTCAAACCACTTCGCTTATGGTCTCACAATGAATCTTCTCCAGAGTGATGGGCCTATAATTATAGTCAACTCACCACCAGGACCCTAGGGCTCTAGAATCAGAGTCTTTACAACGTCTCGAGCAACGCCTCGGCTGCATTCAACACCACCTTTTCCTGTCCTGCCAAGCAACAATACACGATGATGTTCCCAACTCCAGCTCAACTTTTTCATCTGCTCATGGGGCTGTTGATGGCGGCTGCTGTCCTTGCTGAGACTGGCGTTACCACCCGATACTGGGACTGCTGCAAGCCGTCGTGTGCCTGGCCCGGCAAGGCGCAGGTTTCGGAACCCGTGCGAACCTGCAACAAGAACGACAAATGGCCCATCCCGCTCAGCCCCAACGCGCAGTCGGCTTGCAATGGCGGCGACGCGTACACGTGTAGCAACAATGGCCCGTGGGCTGTCAACAACAACCTGGCGTACGGCTTTGCGGCAGCCAAACTCGCTGGAAAGTCTGAGCGGGACTGGTGCTGTGCCTGCTACAAGTAAGTCGGACCTGACGTGATCCACCCTTAATGTGGAAGATCAACGCTCAAACAGTGAAAAAATGAGAACCCTGAGGACCGATCGTGGAGGCATTCTCAGTTTGTTCTACGCGGCTGACAAGTCTTCCAACCTAATAGGCTTACCTTTACGTCAACGTCTATTGCCGGCAAGCAGATGATTGTCCAGGTGACCAATACCGGCGGCGACTTGGGGGCCAACCACTTCGACATCGCCATCCCCGGAGGCGGCGTGGGCATGTTCCCCCAGGGATGCCAAGCGCAGTTCAACGGTGCCTGGATGGGCGACACGTACGGCGGTTACCGGAACAGGAACGACTGTAACAACCTTCCCGCGGGCCAGTTTCGCGACGGCTGCTTCTTCCGTTTCGACTGGTTCCAAAACGCCCAGAACCCAACCGTCGAGTTCCAAGAGGTGTCTTGCCCGCAAGCCATGATTGACAGGTCGCAGTGTGGTCGCTGGAGCTCCGCGGTGCTAGTCGACCAGAGCCAAGAGAGGGTTTACCAACAGCCCGGAGAAGAACTGTAGATCGATCTGTCTCCCGGAAGGAGCGCCGGGCTATGAACTCCCTTGGCTCTTAGGGGAGATTGGCGACACGGAACTGAAGATGGCACTATTCTTGTGTAATCAGAAAGTTGTAAGGAGAGCAAAAGGCAGTTTTGAATTTGCTAGGCTTGAACGGGTAGTCATGGGTTTATTGAGGGGAAATTGACAGATGCGTTTCGTTGGATTAGACTATCCACCAGTTTTGGCATTGCCGCTAGTTGCTGACAACTTGAACTAAGATCGACCCTGCGCACCACAGGTTCGGATGTATGTTGCCATCTGATCCATCTCACCCACAGGTGATCAAAGGCAGGAATACCGGGGCGGGCGACCCTTACACCAGAGTTGGCATGCGTGAGTGGCTTCCACCGCCGCGTTGTTGTACTGCAAGAGAAATCCGCAGTGCAATGAGACAGAAACCTGGATTGGTCTCACTCGAGCAACACCGCGATTTCCTACTACTTAGAGTTCAACTTCTGATAAGCAACGCCCCAGGATGATGAATGAGAGTAGAGGCTTGCTCTCCGGCATTTCTTTTCTCGGCGAGGAAATCCACCGCATGGATAGTGCCACTTCGTGTACATGTCGAGTCACACTTGCAAACGCCTGCTCGAACATTGACAGACAACAGGTGCCGAGCTGCCAAAGATTTCGAACCGTTGGTGTGAAGGAACTTCCCCGTGTGTTCCCTGATTTGTCTGCCTTGTAAACCGCGGCATGTGCAACAGCCTCTAGTACTTGTGGCACACGACTTTGAGTCGCTGCGGATGTTGCAACAGCACATGGCCCATAATGAAGCCATGGTTGCAAGTAACCGCTCTCATTAATCATTGAAACCAGTTCACTTAATCAACTATCGGTCTCGCAATGGGTGCTGGAACCACCACTACTCAGCGGGGAGTACAGAACCGTTGATGCTACTATCGTTGTACTTGTTTTCGTCAGTCCCTTGGCGGTCAGAATGTTGCAGATCGAACAAGAATTGCCCATCCCCGTATTCATGCCTTCCGGTAGCGTAATGGGAAGTCAACAATAAGACGTGTTTTCTACGCTCTTATTCTCTTCACTAGTTATGGCTTTGCCTCGAATCCCACCCCCGCCACATTTCGCTTCGCACATGGAACACTCACGGCCGATTCTGTGACCAGTTATAGACACGATAAAAAGTCGGGAGCCCATCACCGTGGCTTTACATAGACGAAAGCTCGCGCTTCGCTGGGAAGAACCTCGATAGGGTCAATCATGACCCTTCCTGGGGATTGATGATTTCTTGCCGGAGGGCGGCGGAAAATTGCCAGGGGTCACCTCGACAGCAAGCTTTCAAAGACCAATCCCGTGCTCACGGAGGGAAGGGGGGCTGGTAAAGCGTTATGCTGTGTCTCGTCGTCATCTTTCGCCGCCAGGGTGGATGTCGAGAAGAATGCTCATAAAACAGACACGGAGCTGGCCAACACCGCGTTGACAGACTGACGACAGAGGCGAGGCCAATTGGGATTCATATGCCCACAAGGCGTTGATTCGTGCGGATACCTTAACTTTTATTCTTTCTCCTCTACAACGAGTGACTTAAAGTCATACCCCTGGAGTGCCACAAAGAGCCTTACTGAGCGAAAGACTGTCAGCAGGCAAGGTGGCAATAGCATTCTATTATGCCCCGGGAGTGGAAAGGGCAAAGCTGATGACTGGTCCAGCCATCGGAGTCCCAGCTTCGGTGCCAGGTTTTCTTTTCGTCACGCGCGGCTTGATTGCTGGAAGACACCGCTTCCTGCTAGAATCCTCCCAAGCCGCGCGATTGTAGCAGGAACTTGGCTGTGGCAGCGCAACACCTGTCGTCATGAAGTGATGCATACAACCTGTTGATATACTCTACTAGCTTTTGGGTATCTCATGGGGGCTTTCCGGGTTCCCAGGTTCCTTGACCTTACCAGCCAGAACTCTACCTAGCACAGACTTGCATATATTACAGTCGCCATCTACGTTTTTGGTAGATCTGTGACTGTTTAGAATCCGACGAGCAACCTGTTTGGAACACTGAGAAGTATTGTTAGTGTCACGCTCCGCGACAAAATATTGATGGCTTTGTTTAGGGTCTTGACAGCGTACACCGTGTGCAATTGTCTATGATCAAAGCGTGGAGAACGTTACTCTTCTACACCAGCACGATCGAGTAATTGAAAACACGCTTAGTGGTTGCCGCAAAAGTGACACGCATTTCTATCTTGCGTGCAATGGGGTCGAGAGGTAGAGACATCGAGTCGCCACAAACATGAGGTCTCGTCCGCCCTGGGTTCTTCAGTGGGAGGCGGTGCAAACAGTTTCCAGCATAACTTTGCGCACAGGACAGGACGGAGAGAACGCCTCTTTTTACCAATATGGCCAATGACGGTTTTGGGTATTATTTACGTCAGCGAGAATAAGAAGCCGGGAGCACAACTCTTCTTCTCAACTCCGTCAGTCAGCTTGCCTAGTCTCGGTCGTAGCCGGGTCACTGTTTGAAGCGTATCCCCGTTATCCGTCTCTCAGGTGATGGATAATCATCGAGTCAAGGCCTTCTCAGTCCTTGACTTGCCGTCACAGGAGCACAACAATAATTTTAAAGAAGGAATGGTTCATGTATATATGTGTGTTCTTCATGTATCTCATAATAAGTGACATTTAAATCGCCGCACCCTAGCTTTTATGTGCAAACTGAAAAGCGCATGCTGGAGCAAAATGTTAATTAACTAAGCTACATAAACTCAAACAACGACCTCATCAGACTCACACACAGCTTTTTACCTAACCGCGGTGACGGAAAATGAGAAAACTGGTTGGAGACAAATTTCACAGGCAACTGACTTGGATATTGCCGAGACCAGGACATGCAGGCCGTCAAGTATCACAAGCCGCCGAAGGGGCTCACCCTTGTGATTGAATGTTGAGAGGGTGGCGTCCGCTCTACGGCAAGCCCAACACAGGTGAAGGAGGCGCTATGTGTTGAGCTTGGAAATAGCTCGGTCATGTGAGTTTGAGCCGCAAACCTACCCGCCAGTAGAGCAATTACCCTTCACCGACCCTGTGACACTATGATCTCCGCATCTACCAATGCCGACAAGTAGTTGTCGAAGAAACCCCCATCCGGTTTGCAGTGACTGCCGAGGTTTTGACTTACCTTTAAGAAGCGAGATACCCCGCAAGAGGCGTGTCGGGTGATTGAAGCCTCTGAGCTGGTCCATCGTGTTGTCTAGACACCGGGCACCGACCGACCCAGAGGCCGTTTGCGTCCGCGTTGCCGCTCACTGTCACATCTCGCTGAAGCGGCATCGGTCGGCGGGACGTTCCGGACCCAGTCCTAAAACAGCAAAGTGCCATATCAGTGCTGGCCAATCCAGTTGACCCCACTGGCTGCTGTGTGGAGCCATCACCTCCTATCACGCCGTTCCTTCACCGTGCGGAATTTGAGACCGTCCCTCCTCTTTTGGAACCTCAGAGTTTGAAATTGGGCAGTCATATGACGATCCAGCCAGTGAGAGTCGTTGTCGTGTTGCCGGCCGCATTGCCAGTGGCCGGAGGAATGCAGACCGAGATGTGACGAGCCCGGAAGGGTGGGGTTCCTTGGGCTCACCGGGACCCGACAGGGAGAGATGTGACATCCGGTGTCCGTTCCCGCCACCCTCTTTTTCTCCCACCCCTTCAGGCGCCGCCAATAGAAGTGGTTCGGTCAGATGTGAGTATCATATACCGACTTCATTGCGGTTGGATGCTCCTCGTTTGATGGGACAGGATGGCGAAACCGAAAGCCTGGAGCGACAGAAGACGTATACCGATGAGACGCTCAGCAGTTGATTTTGCTGTTGTTCTGCCTCCACACAGCCTGCAGGCTGACAAAAACAGCCGGCGCGATAGCTATCTGAAGCGCAAATCCCACCAGTGTGTGCGTGACGTGCATATGCCGCTAATTATGGACACACATTGACGGTGCCAGGTCGCCAACTCGGCAAGAGAATCTAGAGGAATAAAGACCTAAGATTTCGTTGGAGTGGGGATGCTCTTGATGTTGGACCTTTGACGAAGGAATTGACTGAAGTTGCGTCGTTGTTTGGCACGCCTATGAAGGAGACATAGTCACTATGCAACTCAAGGCAGGTAATTCGTCAGTCGGCACCAGATTATGATAACGCCAGCTCAGCCCAAGTCCAAGTCCCCAACCCGGACCCGATGTACATGCCAGTTTTTGATACGTGACCTTTGTCACAAGCATGCCAGACGTGGGAAAGCATGTTCGGTCTTGGGGCGGTTGCATTGCATGGCCACAAAAGGAGAAACCCATGACAAGGCATGCAGCAAAATGTTGCGAGCTTCATCTTGTTCGAGGGGAAGCGCAGATGCAGCGGGATTGGGAGCGGATGATGATTCGTGGTTCTGGCCAAAATAAAGAAAGACTGGGTTTGCTAGTGTGGGGGTGAGCGGAGACCTATCGGAAAGAGAGTTGCGGTGAGGCTGGCGGTATATCCCGGTGAGGGCACTGGCGTCATTGGCCAAAAGAGAGACAGAGAGAGAATCGGAAAGAGAGGGCGGTGGGCGGTCGCAGCAATTTGCTAATTGCATCGTGGGGCGGCAGGGAAATGGTGGTTGTGATCGGCCTGAAGCAGCCAGCCTACCATGAGGGCGGATACCGAAGGTGAACGGGCGAGGATTGGGACGCGAGATAGGGAAAGACGTGGGTGCCCAGCTCCGTGTGAAGGGTGACTTGAAGCGCGACTATGCACCAACTAACTTGGCTTAATGAGTCGTTGCGACATGAGGTTGATCTCCGAGTTGATGCTCGGGTCTTTGGCCTTCGGGCGTGGAGCCAGTTATGCTCGTTTCGGTGAATTAGGCCGTTGATGTCTAACTTGGAAATACGGTTAACTGTAAGATGCATCTTATAATTGGCTCTCGACTCTGGGGATCGAGGTATTCCGAACGTTTCATTGGAACTCGAGAATTGACAGGCAGTTGTCAGGGTCGCAGCCCGAAGGTGGGAGAGCGGCGACTCAGCTACCTCATCTCGTTACTCGGTGAACGGAAGGGCAAGGAGGTGGCGGGCAGGACGAGGCCATAGGATGAGGAGGTGCGGCGCAGTGCAGCGCAAAGCGAAGGGGACAGGGTCCACGTGGTGCGCATGACATGTCTTTCTTTGCCAGGGCCATCGCTGGCATGAGGTCGTCGTCGGAGGCGCTCCCATCGTCTGCTGCCTCGTCGCAAATTGCCTTGCCCAAAGGAATCTGGTGAACTGATCCTTCGATCCGGTCGGGCAGACAAGACACAGACACTTAGTTGTAAGCGGCACTCGTTGACGGGTTAAGGCAAAGTGACATGACGAGACTTTACGAGTGTGACATGATTTGACATGACGTGACAGGACGCGATGAGATGCCCGGCCCAAGAGGTCGAGTTTCTGATTCGCACCAGTGGCCATCCGGTTCCCGCTTTTGTCCGTGGTGAAGCCGCACACGTGCCAAGTGGACGGGATATGGCTGAAATGCCCCTCAGCCGAGAGACATGGAGACCAGACCTTCACACCATCTCTGGTCGGTGAGCGTTCCTAGTGGGCTGTTGAAGATCATCGGCCGGGCCGTAGGCTTCACCTGGCGGGCTGGGCCTTCTTGACCACGCTGGCGGTTGCTTGGGTGGGTAGAGAGGGACTGATGCATCCTGCGAGACTGCCTGACGGCCTGTCGAATCCCCTCCTTTTGGCGATGATATCCGTATGTGCGTGAGCGAGTGTCAGTGTGTCCTAGACGAGGCCAGATACTCATCCGTCTATCCCCGATCTCATGCAGCTCGCTCTGTATCGTAGCAGAGGGCGGGTGCTGTAGGTTTTGGGGCTGGCTTGGCTTGCTCGGTTTGGTTTGGAGACGGCCGTTGCAGTGTTGGCCCGAACGCCGAACGGGGGCGGACGCCTCCATAATTTTCCCTTGATTCAAGCAAGCATCTCGTCTAGATCTCAAAGTGGATCGCGGGGAGGGTGGGAGGCGCTTTGGAGGAGAGGGGATACATCAAGGACAGCGAGGAAGTAGGAACAAATTAAGAAGGCGCAGAGCAAAGAGCTAGGAGCTAGGTAGTTGGGAGCTAGGTGCAAGGAGCTAGGTGCAAGGAGCTAGGAGTAGCGGTTGGGCGGCAAGAAGAGCCGTCGTGCTTTCCCCCTCCCTCCTGCTCTCTTTCCCTTTTCTTCACCTACCAGCCTCAGACTGCGACTGGGAGGAAGCTGCTTTCACCGTCGGAGCAAGTCACTCCCCTGCCAAAAAGATATAATGATGTACCTTGAAAATGGAACCGTCATGGGGGGAAGGTCTCTCTGGCCCCGCCATTCCACACTCACCACTCACCACTCACTCGCGCACTCATTCACTCAGTAATTATCGCACTTAACCCACCTTCATTCAGCTTTGTCCCACATTCGCTGCCCCTCGCCTACCCACATTTTGCAGAATATGGTGCGTGCGTGCGGTCGAGTGTGGGCATATGGAGGAAGGACAGGAAGGTCATCAGCCCCTGGACCCCTTCCTGTTGAGTCTTGACATGACATGACATGCTAGTGGTCCGTCCCCCCCCCATGCCCTCCTAGGCCAAGGTGCTGTTTTCCCCTCCTTCCCTGTCAAGGGTTAGAAAAATAAAATAAATCGGTGCCGGGTCAAGCGCTCCGCAAAGCCTGAGTATTCGTAGCAAGGTGTTCATTGTGCGAGTATCCGTACCTCGCCCAGATGCAGCGCATGTCATGGTTCACCATGGTCCGGGGGGCACGCCACGTAAACGGGAGGAGGAAAGCCACAGTGCAATGGCAGATCAGCAAGAGCTCTGCAGAGCAAGTGCGGGTGCGGCTTCCTTTCCGAGGTGCAGTGTGCAGCTGGAGTGTCAAAGCTGACTTCATGTTTTGGGGGTTTGGGCATGCGCACATGAGCAATGTATTCTATTGGCAGTTGCCATGTTGTTGAGCCGTTGTCGTGGGTGGGTATGAACACAGGCCAACAACAGAAACGGATGATTAGGTAGAATATTTCGTAAGGCCGGCCGATTCGGCTGTGTCGCCCGTCCACTTCCTCTACCCGACGACTTTCCCCCTCGTGGTTGTATCGGGTGTCCTGCCAGGCCTCCAACTTTTTTTTTCCTTTTTCTTTCTTTCTTCTTCTTCTTCTTCTTCTCTCCAAGCGTCGTTCCATCAGTCTGTTTGCGAGATCGCGCCCATCTTGCATCGAGTCTTTACGGGGAAGGTGTGGGAAGTACACTAAAGGTAGGAAACCCTTGTGTACCTAAAGAAGAAAACAAGATACTATATAAACTGACACAAGGTCAAGGGAGGTAAAGTGAGCCACTAATATCCACGACCCTCGTCCACCACCGACATAACTGGATTACACAGTGACCTAAAAGTCAGTTTCAGTTACTGTACGGCGATTCCTGTTCAGCCCTTGGCAAACATTGGCAATAAGCAACCAGCAGCTGTATCTTGGCCCCGGATAGGAAATCGGGATATTAAAAAAATACAAACGTCCCATCAGCACAGAAAACATCAGACCAAAATCCCAGGCTCGGATCCAAAGCCCAGACTAGTTTACCTAGGTAGACCCTCCCTACGAAAGTCACAACCCTCACTCAGATCACCCACTCACTCAGCACCGAAACCCAAGCCATCCCACTCTCTCGACCCGAAACCCACAACATCCACGATCCCTGTCACTGAGTGGTTCTCACCTCTTTTTCGACACAGAAGTGGCCCTGATCTGGTCACACATTCATCCGTCTCTTTTATCAAGCCCCAGTTTTTGACATATGCTACGATCAGAAAGAGAGAGAAAAGCTAGGTATATCGATCATCTTGACTAGCAATCACCGGCTATTCATCGTGCCACCACCTTCCCGTCTTGTTCATACTGCGTTCCTGGACTGAGAGAATACACACACACACACACACACACACATACACCTATACACCTCCTACACATAGACATTTCCTAACCCTCGTCCTCTTTTCCTTCTTCCCTCCCCGTCAATCTGAGTGTGACATCCCGGGCCGGCGGCCTAGACTGATCGGTACTTTGCCAGAAGTACCTCCCGTCCTCACTTTGCATGTTCCTCGTCTATCGTACTCGCACACGCCCGCAAATACACACACACCCACCCCCCATCGAAACCATATGTTTTGAAAAGTACCTGTACCACCAGGGTCAGTCACCACCATCACCACCACAATCAATTACCTCCATCGCCGCTCACCCGACCTTATTTGGGTACGTACAACCACCACCCTTTTGCCGTACACTAGGTAGGTACCTAGGTATATGCAGAGGTGCTATACCTACCAGGGGGGACTGGCCCGTGCTTTCTTCCCTCTTTTCCTCTCTGGTGCTCTGTGCACGTACCCTTAAGTCTTGACCGACCGACCGACCTTATTTTTTTTTTATTCGTGCACCTTCGGCCTCGGCCTTCATCCTCCCATCTTCACACACCTCGAGTTGGGACGTTGAATTGGAAACTAAATGCCACTTCTTTTATTCTTTTTTTTTATTTTTACTTTTAGTGGTTCTCGACCCGTCCGTCCTTGCGGTGTTTCTACCCGGTTCCCGGGTCTCAATTGCTCTCCCCAGCCCTCGGCGCATTCTTCTGTCTGGCTGCTCCCCGCAGAAAGGGCCCGTTTCTTTTACCCCTCACTTTTCTCTGCTCGCACGCTGCTCGCGTCGGTGAATCTCGGTGGGGCTCTGCTCACACAATCTGCTCCGACTTCAGAGAAAACGCGCGACAGCCACTCGGAGCAAAAAGTGAAGAGCGAGGAAGAGGAAAAGGCACAGGGCTCTTTTGCTCACCACACACACTCTTCTCGGCATCATACCTTTTTTCTTGTTTGCCACACACACATATAACGCTTTTACATCGAGGATGGGTCAAGGGTAGTTGCTGCTGTGATAAAGGGATTTAGACAACATATTTGCAAGCATGCATCCGGCTCCGAGCCTGCTGGAGGCACCTCCGAAAAACGGCAGTGAGGAGTCTGGCAACAGGCCCCAAACCGGCTCGCCCTCCATGTCGCAACCTGAATTGCCCCAGTCTCAGCACTCTCCAGTCCAACAGCATGTGCAACCGTCGCTTCAACAGCAGCCACAAGAGCAGCAGCAGCAGCAGCAGGTTGCTCCTCAACAGCGTCAGTCTTCGCAGCAACCTCCTCCCACTCCCGGCCAGTCGGCTTCTCCTCCTCTGAGAAAGGACACCAATTCGTCCATCTCAACTCAGGCCACTGCGGCCTCCGCAGCCACCAATATGTCCGCGGACACAAGCAACACATCGTACAGTGCCGACACCTCTCCTAACCTAACATCCATATTCCATGTCAAGGATGGCTCCGACGTCTCTAACCGGGTCCGCGCGAGCAGGAGGCGAACCGGCCCTTTGTCCCAGCAACAGAGAGAGAAAGCCGCGCTTATCAGGAAGCTCGGCGCCTGCAACGACTGCCGTCGTAGGAGAGTTGCAGTATGTTGCCTTGATCTCCAACCCAGCTGTGTCTCCAAAAGTGCTCACCCCTGCTGACTGTTCTGCCCTCGTCAAGTGCCATCCCAGCCATCACAACATGACATGGGAGGATGCTGTTAGGAAATATCACAGGTCTCATAGCCCAACGATCCAGGACATCGCCCCGTCCATGTCCGCGCAGCGTCCTCTCAGTCCTGCTCCCGTCATGAACAACGTGAAGTCGATGTACGCGCAGGACCCTCAGGAGATGGATATAGACTCTCCAACGCCCCCAGGACAGCACCGACTAAGCGAATCCCGCATTCGTACACCACTCCCGACCGGCCCCAGGCTCGACAAGCCGCCAATGTTGCCGGGTATCGAGAGCCTCAAGTCGGATCTGCAGACAAACGTTTCGAGGATCCTTTCTACGCCCAGCCGCAGCCGCTACTCCAGCGCACAGGCTCTACTGCTGTACTGGCAAGACGACCCTGACTTTACTGTGGGAAGTTCCGTCAAGGATCTGGGAGAGGTTTTTGACCAGTATTACCGGTATACGTTTTCCATCACCACGATCCCGTCTGCATCGGAGGCCTGCAAGAGCCCTTGGAGATGGCTTTCGCGGAAGATCACCGACTTCGTGGAGGACCGCGATCAACGGGATGTCTTGAAGATTGTCTACTACAATGGCCACTCCTACCTGGACGGGAACCGGGAGATGGTACTTGCCAGGTGAGTTGCGTGCTGCGGGATTGTTAGGCGCCTGCAAACTGACCTTACCCCAGCTCCAAGGATAAGGACAAGGCCGAAACGATCCGGTGGAGCGGCATCCAACAGGTGTTGGAGGAGGCTTGCTCGGATACTCTAATCGTCATGGACGCCGCCTTCTTCCCGTCTTCGAAGATGCACCGCCAGCAGGGTGTTTTGGAACTAGTTGCCGCAGCCGTTTCCGAGGAACACTTTGATGCCCTGGACCGCTGCACCTTCACAAAGGTGCTCACCGAACACCTCAAGACGCGCGCCTCCCAACGCTTCACGAGCCCCTTCTCCGCGGCAGAGCTCCACTCGAAGCTGCTGTCCAACTACCCATCCCTCGTCCAAGACAGGAATCCCGAAAGGGAAACTATCACAAGCTTTCCCTCGCCGCTCCATATGCAGATGTCCGGAAACGCTCGACTACCCTCGATCCTCCTTGCCCCACTAAACATCGGCCCCTTGAGGACGAGCTTGCCGTTCAGTACCGAGGGCCAGCAGCTCGTCCTGTCTTTCCGCATAGGCGACGAACCCATGGACATAGATAACTGGACCGAGTGGTTGAGGATGATGCCAGAGGGAATCAAGGATGTGAGAGTCGACGGTCCTTTCCGGCCGTCCAGATAGCCCTTTCGCCGGCTTTAATGAGTCGCCGTTTTATACGTTTTATTAAATCTCCCGGGTTCTTTGTACGGAAGTATTTTCCGAAAAGGGGCATCTCAAGGGGAAACGAGGCAGCGAGTGACGACGGGCAATGAGTATGCCGCCACCGAGATTGCAGGTACTACTTACTTCTGCTCTCTCTCTCTCTCTCCTCGTCTCCCCGCCTCCGCATACAGCCCAAACACCTCTTCTTTACCCAGCCCGTCAAAGGGCCGACTTTTCATGCGTTAACGATTTATTTTTTTCACGACACAACTGCATCATTCATCCCTCTCGTCAGGCTTGGGGGAGGGCGAAAGGTCGGACGGAGTTGGAGAGTCAAAATTCACAGATCCGTACAGAGTCCATACCCAACAAACACAACTGGCATTCTCCTCCGTTTATATTTCATTTTACTGACGATTTTTCTGGGGAACATTGAGAAAGTTTCAACTCTGATATGGGGGGTGGTCTTTTTTTTTTCCAGCGCGGAACTCATGGAAAGGGAGGCCTCATGGGGCAATGCATGCATCGCAGGCGGAAGAGTCAATGCGGATGCCATTTGGTCAATTTTTGAAGAGAATTCTTTGCATAAGTGGATATCCCAAGCTCGCTTTTTTCGACAGACTACCTCTGGAGAAGCCCTCTCCTCCACACTTCCCTCTTTCTTTCTCTCTCTCTCTCTCTCTTCTCACACGCCCTACCATGAAGTATAGTGTCATCCGAATGCTAACCCACTCCTATTCCAGTGTCCAGTTTCCTATTTCCTATTCCCAAGGAGTGACAATGCAAAACCACCATGAAATCCGATTGAAGAGAGCCGTCTCTGGGCCATGTCCGCGGTATACATACAAGAGGCCGTTAAATAAATTAAGAAGAACCACCCCCTCTCCCTTTGCGCATTTGGTTATTTCTCCGTACCTGCTTTCACAGGCCTCAGAAAGCAAGAGCCACCGCCGCCGCCGCCGCGCCCATGATGCCCGCGACCGGGCTGACGCCCGCCCTCGCTGCGGGGCTGTTGGACTCGATTTTGCCGATGGCGAAGGCGGGTTCGTACTCGCCGACGTCGCGCGTGTCGAGCGTGCCGTTCCAGCAGTACCGCTGGAAGCAGGTGGTGCACGCTGCGGGCACGGGCTGACGGTTGCGGACCATGTTGCGCGAGAGGATGGCGCAGGCGACGCAGACGGGCCATTCGGCGTCGAGGGTGGCGTTGCCCTGGGTGGCCGCGTCGTAGCCGTTCTGGATGATGGCGTCGCGCTGGTCGAGGTCGTAACTAGGGTCGAAGGTGGACACGTTGGAGTGGGCGACGTAGGGCGCGTTGGGAATGTAGACAACGAGGGGCGGCGCGCGCTGGCCGCTGCGGAGGGTGAAGTTGGAGGCGTCGCAGCCGAAGAAGGCTGGGCGGCGGTTAAGGCCGAGGTTGATGAAGGTGTTGGCGTCGGGTACGGGCGGGAAAAGGGTGCCGTTGGCGATAGGCTGGGCGACGCGGTCGTAGGTGGCGCGGAGGGCGGTGCCGTTGGGCCAGTTAAAGTTCGTGTCGGCCGAGGAGTCGACGGCGAAGATAACGTCAACGGCGCGGTTAGGCTGGATCAGCGGGTGGAGGGGGATGTTCTGGAGGTCCTCGCCGCCGTCGACGAGGGTAAGCTGGGACTGGTTGGCGTTGACGTTGGTGCGCGGGTTCCAGCCGAAGAACGGGTTCGGCACGTACTGCGCGATGTCGTTGTTGTCCTCGTCAAGAAGGTTGAGGATGCTCGTTAGGGCGCTCTGGATAAAGTCGGGGAGGCCGGTCGTGGAGATGTTCTGGAGCAGGAACTGGTTGAAGAGGCTGGACGAGGTGCCCATGACAAAGCCGGCCTGGTCGAAGCCGCGGACGCAGGAGCCGTTGTCGGCGATACGGCCGGCGGAGAAGTTGGAAGCGAGGTAGGCGAGGGGCGCGAAGCCGAAGGCCGTGTTGTCCCAGGTGCCGAGCTCAAAGGGGTTAAATTCGTAAACGGTGGCGTTGAGCGAGATAATGCGCTCGCCAGGGGCGCGGCCATCTGTAACTAGGATAGGGAACGGCTGGGCGCCGGCCTGGAAGTCGGGCGACTCAGCGATAGAAGAGAAGGTGTAGGCAGGGCCGCCGTCAGTAGCATTGATGAGCTGGTACGAGAGGGCGCGGCCCCAGTAGTCCGTAATGGACACCTCGAAGCCCTGATCCTTAGAGTCCACCTGGCGGGAAATGTCCCTCCAGTACTCGGCCGTGTTGACGATGGAGATGCCGCGGTCCCGGGGGCCAGAGAAGATAGAACGGTCGAATTTCCAGACGGCGGAGCCCGGGGAGCCACGCTGCAAGTCAACCACAGAGGAGAAGTTGTTCGAGAAGATGGAGCCGACTAGCCAGCCGCCGCCGGAGAGACCAGCGAGGTAGGTGGCGGACTGGAGGAGGCCGCCGATGCCGCCGGCGGACGTCGAGCCGGGCGTACGACTGTCCGCGGCCGCCAGGAAGCCGGCGCCGTTCATAAGGGCGCGGTACCCACCTCCCGATACCGCGATAGCGACGTTAGGCAGCTGGGACGGCGAGGAGCTGAGGCGATCAATGTAGGCGCCAGCATCGAAGTTAGGGATGCCGGCGCGGGTGAGGAGGTCGCGCATGGGTTCGACAGTGGCGCTGCGCCGGCGGGTCAGCCATGCCGTCTCGTTGGGCGACAAGGACGATGCCGAGCGGATTGTGGGACGGGCCGCCGGGCAGTCGACAATTGCCGGGGCGTAGCCTCCCGAGGGGGAATTGGGGAGGGCGCGGGGGTCCAGAGCCTCCATGATGATGCCGGCCGCCATTGGCTTCACGGCATCGGCTGCCCACACCGGGGCGACGGCGGCAGCTACTGCCAGCAGGGATGGGAGCAACATGGTGCGTGTCAAGCTACCCTTTTTGGGACTTAGTCCAGAACGATGGGGGGAAAGGGGAAAGAAAAAAGTCGGAGGGGTATGTTGTGAGGATGGGAGCAGAAATGTAAATCAGAGTGCTCAGTAGGGGGTGGGGGGAGATTGGGTGTGGAAGATATATGGATAACCCTGAGCCCTCGACTGAATGAAGGAATGGACGGCAGTGGCGGCAAAGAAGAGCGACGAAGGATGTCACTAATAACAATAGACTCGAGCGATCTGACTACCCTGCGAGCATTGCCCAGCGGCTGTACGGCGACTCTGCTCGACTCAAGTCAGCTTAATGGGGGCTAGGAGTCCTCGGGACCCGTGGCGCTGAGAACAAAAAAAGGTTTCCACGCTGGTGTCCGGCTGGGTTATGACGTCTAATATGAGAAACTGACGGTACGTTTGCGAACGCTGCCTCTTTCCCATCAAGGACGTCGGAGCCTTTGCTCTTCCCGCCGCAAAGCCCCCTTGCAGGCCGATGCGATTCGACGGACGACGGGGTCTTAGTGTAGTAGTAGTGTCGCGTGGCCGGGTGGGTGGGTGGATAATTGGTGTGAGTTGTCAATTGACTGGGGGTAAGGATGAGATGAGTTTGTGATTGAGTGAGTGCTTTCCGTCGTGACCTGCGTGAGCGAATGAAGGACAATCGGGGGTTTGGAGCTTAGTAGATGCGCCATCCAGCGAGGGAGGTGGCAGAGTGTATTCTCGTAAGACCTACGGCCAACCCCCCGACAGCATGCCCTACAGGGCAGATCAGCGGAGACTGGTGGTGGGATCAGTTCGGGGTCTGAAGAGGGGGGTGGATGATGTTTGATCTCTTACTCTGTGGACGGTGAGAGTATTGAAAGTGGTTGGCGAATGAGAGGGAGATGAAGGCTCATACAGCCCAGGCTGGGCGTTTCTGAGTGTCTGGGCAGCTAGGCAGACGGGCGAAGGGTTGAGATGGGGACGCGGAAATTGTGGCTTTGGGACGAATGGGAGCGTCCGGATCGCCCGGCTGGGCTAGTGATGATGTGAGGTCGGGGTCCCATCAAGGGGTCCTAGTATACGCGTGTACACGCTTGTGCCGACCACTACAGGAATGGATTGCTGCCTTTTTTTTTTTTTTTTTTTGGTAGAAGGCGCGGTCAGAAAGCCACGCCAAGGCCTAAGCCGTAAGTTGGAATAGGTTCGCGAACACCAAGTACGAATGTGAAAGGCGAGACGGCGAAACTAAGGTCGTCTGGTGGAATGAGTTGGAACTTGTCCGGTTGAGGCAAGGAGACAATAACAATAATAACCCTGTGAAAAACTGGAACCAGAGGGGGGGAGGGGAAATAGAGAGAAAGAGAGTGTAAGAGAAACACCGCGGAGGAGAGCGTGGAGGTCAAGCGCCGCACTGCCGGGGCAGCCGGTTACGCTCTCGGGTGAGCCGTTTTGTGAGACGGAGGGGGGACCTTTCGTCTTCTGTGCTGTCTCAGCTCGTCTGTCTTATGCCTGTGCTTGTGCTAATACTACGTCTGTGCATGTGCTTGTGCTTGAGCTGCTGTCACTCTATCGTTCCCTTGCCATTGTATGTCTTGATCTAACTAGTGACGATGTGTGGCAGTGACACGCTGACTATAGCAGGCAGATATTAGCCTGCGGTACTCTCCGTAATGCAACATGGAATTTCCTGCACAGCACTCTGTAGCTGGACATGCTCGGCTTGATATATAACCGCCAGTGCCAAGAATGGTGCCTGGGACCGATCGGCGGCAACCGAACTAATAATACCTTGGTACCTAATAGGACGACCTGCTCGTGGTGTGGATTGCGCCACGCTCAACGCCACACAGCCAGAGCCACACATGAAGGCACGTTGGCGTGATAGGTGAAGAAACAACTCCTCGACTTCTTAGTCATGGCGTCTAGGCCCCCATCGCAGCCCTCACAGGCATGCTTCTCGCCGAGGAGTATCCTATACCAAAATGAGGACCGCTCCGTAGTCCTCGTCGATATCCCCGCATCTCTGGAGGAAAGCCAGTTCCCGCTGGATCGCTGTGCTGATACAACGGGACCCCAAAGACGGCTCCTCTCAGCCGACCCCATCACCACGCCCTTTTGTGTGCCGGAACCCCGGGACCCCCCAACCAACAACCAGACGCCGGCGAGTCAACTCGCAGACCTAATGATCGAGGCGGCCGTGGGGAGCGCTCTTGACACGCTAGGGAAAGGCTACAGCGCGCCGTTCTCCCTCCCCCGTGTGACCGGTGGCGGCGGGAGAAGCAGCGCTACCAGCGGCAGCGAGTGCAGCAAGAAGAGCCTGCAGGATCATTCCGCATGCCAAGATACCGGGCAGGACACGTCTGCGGCTGCGGCAACGGCAGCGGCGCACTTTATTCCTGAAGAGTCTACCCACCTGAATGGCTCGATCCAAGAGACTAGAGAGGCGTTCCTCTCGACCGCGCCCAGGTTTGATCTTATCGTCCTGGACCCCCCTTGGCCGAACAAGTCCGCGAGGAGGAAGACTGGCGGCTACTCCACCGTCTACGGTCTCAAGGAGACCCGGGCGCTTCTGGACCAAATCCCCGTTGCCGGCCACCTCGCCGAGGGCGGCCTCGTTGCTATCTGGGTAACTAACAAAGCCACTCTGGTAGACCTGCTCATCTCGCCCAGGGGCATTCTCGCTAGCTGGGGCCTCGAGGTCGCCGCCGAATGGGTCTGGGTCAAGATCACCACCCAGGGAGAGCCCGTGTTCGACCCCGGCTCCATCTGGAGGAAGCCGTGGGAGAGGCTCATCGTAGCCAGGAGAAGAGGGGACAACCGCAGGGTGCCGCAGAGGGTGATCGCCGCGGTGCCCGACGTGCACTCTCGGAAACCAAACCTTCGTTACTTGTTCCAAGACCAGCTGCCCCGGGGGTACCTGGGCCTCGAGGTATTCGCGCGCAACCTGACGGCGGGATGGTGGGGATGGGGCAACGAGGTGCTCCGTTTTCAAGAGTCCCGACATTGGATCGTGTGTCCGAAGCCAGAGCAGCGGGCTGAGCCGGAGAAAAGCGAGCTTGGCAATACCAATACCAATTGACATGTCTATATCTCATGCCAACCTTTCGTGTGTTGTACAAAACATGCTACCTGCATGTTAACAAAGCTTTCTCCTGGATTTTGTACACGTAACAACCCCCCCATCATCCGTTTGCCCCCCTTTTATGCCCTCCCCCAGTAACCTCGCTCTGCCTCATGATGAGTTTCTCTTCCCCTTGGATGCCTTGACAATCTGGTCCCACTTGCTGTCCAACTGGACGTCATTCTTGAAGTCCTTCCTGCCTTCCATCAGCAAGGTCGCCTCGCGGCGCAGCTTCTTGCGCTCGGCGCTCTCTTTTTCCTTGCTTGGGTACGGCAGCTTGCCGAGCTGCCGGTTAACGTCCTCGCGGGCCTGCTTCTGCGACGTCGCCTCGCGCGCGTCCCACAGCTTCTTGTTCCACGGCTCGAGGTCCCCGGGCGGGCTGGGCCACACAAAGGCCTTGGTCATCTGCACCGTCATGAACTTTTGGCTCTGCGGGCGGAAGTAGCCGGCCGAGGCGCCCTTGCGCTCGATGGGCGACTGCTTCACCCACGACCGCACCGCCGTCACCTCCACGCCGTACAGGTTCCAGAGGTAGTCGCGCAGGTCGAACTTTGTGAAGGTCAGGGGCACGTTGAATGTCGCCCAGTTCGGCGGCGCGCGGTCTTTGCGGATGAGGGTGACGACATGGCTCGGCCTAGGAGGGAAGAGAGGTCAGCGTTTTCTGGCCGTCTGGAGATGCGTGGCAGGGCGCGATGGGCAGAGTTTTTCTTCCTCTCGGATCGGGGTCGAGGCGTAACGTACAGGAAGACTTGCTTCGTTCCGAGCTTGAAGTTGGGCGCTTGGCGGGCTACCGCCTTTGTCAATGCTTCCGCCATCTTGTCGTCTGTGGTCTGCTGCGCTGGATCGAGGAGCTGCTGCTGCGACTCGCGAGAAATCCAAAAAGTTCCCCAAAGGTCCAGACCACCGATTGCAGGTTGCTGATTGGTCCATTCGGGCTCACGTATTTCCGCGCACTACGCTGCGTGAGTGGAGACCGGGGCCGCGTACTCGGTAGCCCGGGTGCCGAAAGTCAAATCTCCGCACGATTTGCCCGGCTCTGGAACAGATACAGCGGCATTACAGTATAGTGCCCGGGAGAGATGCCCTGGCTTGCGGTCCGAAGGACCGCGGGATGCTGTTCCTGATGTTTAATGTCGCTCGAGTTTTGATGAATCCCCGTACAAGAATCAATCGGGTGAGTACATGCACCAGAACAGAAGGTGGATCATGAGTCAGTACCCGCCGTCCTGCCTACTGTCCAAGCTGGGTCCAACTGGGACACTTCCATTGTCACTAACGTAACTCGGATGTTCATGGAGGACACGTCGTTGATTGCCGAGAGGACGACAACGATGGGCAAATATTTCAATGTTGATACATTGTACATTCATCTGGAGACAAGGGTGTTGGCTGAGACATGGCTTCGCGGAACGCTCGCTTGTCCAATGTTTTCACCAAATTCACCAGCAGACCGACCAAATACGGAAACGAAAGCGCTGATCAAGGGATTGCCTTGCCCGTCAAGCTTGAACCCCAGAGTCCAAGACCGGACGGGCTTGGTTATGTAAGGCCTCCCACCGACCCAAGCAGAGCTAAATCTCCACTGGTTTATGAGGGGATTGGAGGCTAGGGCATTTTAGGTTCGAGGAAATTTTTGATTGTAGCTAAAAGGCCTATACTGCGTACACAACCGCTTTCGTACGATCTTGAGAACATGTCTAACACGCGTGAGACATGGGACTCGGTTGGCATTGGTCCAGCTTCATGTCATTGGGTGCAGAAAAGGTCTTTAGATAGTTTGGATTGCGACTAATAAACACATCAATGCTAGCAACTTGAAGATGCCAATATCCCGTACACATCTGGAAGGCTTTTCCCGTCCTTCTTACAGATCCTCATGAAACATTATGGACTTTTACCATCCATCCGTCATGGCTAAATGACGTCTTGCTCAGACGTCCAGGCCGTCAACGACAATGCCCTTGCTCCAGGTCCAGTTCATCTTGCGAGCGACCTCCTCGGCCGACGCATCATCGACAAGAGCGCTGATGAGATACAAAGCTGCATCCACACCAGCGCTGACTCCAGACGCCGTGATGACACGGAGGCCACCGAGCCGCATCGCGGCGCGACGAGTAATGGACTCGCGGCGGCCGGAGCTCTTGAAGGACATGCTGCCCTTTCTGTTTGCTGGTGTTAGCCTCGACAGCAACCATGGCGTGGAGATGAATGCTTGAATTACGTACCTGGCATTGGAAGGTCTGCGGCCAGAGTCAGACTTGCGACGAACATATGGGTTCTCGTCCTCGTCTCCGAGGTCGAAGCGCAGATTGTTGACGACGTATCGGGCATCGTCTATCACGTCGGTTCGCTCCGTAAGGTTACGGGTAGCGGCCTCACTGCAAAGGATCTCGAACTTGGTAATGTAGTCCGAGTGGGTAGTAGCCGACAGGCCGGCGAGGACTCCTTGCTTGGCAAGGAAGAGAGCACCCGTGCAGACGGAGAGAAGGGTGCGCTCGTGGGTGGGGTCATTCTGCTGCAGCTCGGAGAAGGCCTGGATGAGGGGGAGGGGTTCGGCATTACTCTTGAGTACGGTCTCGCTGTCGCCGCCGACGATGACGAGAACGTCAAAGTCATTCAGACGCTCGTAGGCGTCTTTGAAGGAGATCTGGGTGCCGATGGTGACGCCACAATCGGAGACGACCTTGGGCTCTGCAGCCGCGATGGTACACTCGAAGGCCTTGGAACCTGCGGGCGGTTGGGATCACTGGTCAGCACTGCTGCGTCAAGAGGAGTAGTGGCAGACTGAGGTGGGGAAACGGTTTGGTTGAGGAGCTCCTTGCCAGGTAGATCTGGGTACGCACTCGGGTTCTTCTGGTCATGGAGGGCGGTGGTCAGGGCCTCCATTGGGCCTGCCATGTCGAGAAGATCAAAGTTGGGTTGCAGGGCGAACAGAACCTCAATGGGCTCGTCCGCCACTGCAGAGCTCTTGTTTGCCATCTTGACGACTGTTTGTGATGTGGTTTAAGGGGGGAAGATGAAGTAATACAGCGTGTAGTTGCTGTTGGAGTAATTGGAGTAATTGAGACCGAGAAGAGAAGTCCTCGGAGAAGGTCGATGCTGGGGATTGGATGTGGGTTGTTTGGAAAGTGTGAAGCTTGTTGGTGATGATGGAAGAGAAGGAGAAGAAGACAGCTCAGAGCTATTTGGATGAAAAGAGGGAGGGGAGGGAAGTAATAAGGGTCGAGTCATCCGGGCAAAGGAGGGGTTGGAACGCCGCCCGATCTCTCGGTCTCTGCCTCTCTCTGCCTCCTTTACCTGTCTTCCAACTTGTCTACCTCCTCACGCATCACCTTGAGGTGGACGTTTAGGTACCTCACCTCACGGCATATCCCTCCAGCATCCCCCCTTCGGATCTGCGCAGCTGGCCAGCTTCAAAGCACCCTAAGCAGCCCCTCAGCTCAGGTCACTGTCTGTCGGCGACCGATCAGGTGCGTTTGTGGATAAGGCCACAGCCCACAACAGCTTCAAGTGGTCCAATGGCCCCACTATCTCCCGTACGTTTTCTGGGGTCGGGTGCATCAGTGGCCCATGGGCCATGGGCCATGGTGCATGGCGCACTTTCGCGGATTGCGGGGTTAGACGACGAGCGTTCTGCCCGTGAGGTCACTGGTGGGTCCCGGTACATGCCTGCATGGCAGACAAACCACCGAGATGCAAGTATCCCGTCGGCGCACCGTAGGACCCGTAAAAAAGGGCTAAGCGAGCCCAGTAGAGAGTGCTGTCCTGCCTACGATGTCTGGCCCTCGTCGGCCGGGCCTGCCGCATGGTGGTCTTCTGCTCTACCCCTCCATAAGTACCTTGGTACCTACCTATTTAGTTTCAAGTGACCCAATTTTGGCCATTCGCCATCTTGTAACCTACGAGAGAGGGTCCCTGGCAGAGCTTGTACCTTGCATCAGCAGATTCCGTTGCCTGACAGTTGCATGATATCGTATCGACTTCCACCCACGCCAACAGACGGACCTCGCCTCACTTTCTGTTACAGACCTAAGCATCGCAAGTCTCGATGAAGACTTTCCGGTAACAAAATGGCGTTATCAGCGTAAGTAGCCAGATTTCCCAGTATGCTCTGCTGCCTTGTGCGGTGCGCGATATTCAATCTCGCGGCTTTTTCCAACCCTACCGCAACCCTCGCGATAAGACATACGGTTGACTGACGCCACGCTGCATAGGTCACTCAAGGACCTGTCTAAGGTACTGACGTCCTTCTTCGCCTCACCTTCCCTTCCGCTGCCCGACGATGTCGCCGAGGTCATCGATGCCTACCTGAACAAGCATGAAAAATACGATGATTCGAGCGCCGAACGACTGCAGGATGAACTCCTCAGCACCTGGGAGAAGCAAATAAAGGATGCGCCGGCCAAATATGCCCCTTTTCTACATATCTTCCGCCTTCTGGTGCCTGCGATCCGCGCGCCCGCCCGCTTGCTCAAGTGGTGGGATATGCTTCACAACCCTGTCCTGGAGAATATCACCCGGGAGAAGGATTTGATGGAAGAGTCAAACTTGGCAACACTGGAAGTTTTGATGCTAGGAACACCTGAAGACGACGACTCAAGTGCCGAACCCGGCATCAATCCGTTCGCCAAACGGCTATTGCTGGCATGGTTGGAAAGATACCACAAAATTCAGTCCGAGAGCGACTTGAATGCGCAATCCAGCGAGCGCACGCTACGTCAGGCTTTGATCACCTACGGCAAGAAGAAGCCCAAAGTACGTATAATCATGTGCTGAGCGTTGTTGCGACTGGTTGTCTGACGATATGAAAGGATTTTCTCTCCACATTGGATACCTGCTTCGTGCGGAGTGAATTCCGAGCGAGAGTCGCCAGACTGCTTTGCGAATTCATTCAAAGTCAGCCACCGCACCTACACCTAATACTGCAGACGCCGCTGTTCAACAACTTGATGCGATGCTTACAGCAAGACACATCAGCAGCCGTCATTTCCGTGACAATCACCGCTTTGATTATGATATTGCCGCATATGCCAAGTTCGTTGGTGCCGCATCTCCCAACTCTGTTCAACATATACGCACGGTTGCTATTCTGGGATAGCGAATGGACTGGAATCATTGAGCCCACATCGGATGAAGGCGATCAGAAGAGTCTCGCATTGCCGTCAAGGTGGGAGACCTGCCATTCTCCGCCAGAGGCCGATGAAATTGAGATCCCTCACTTGTCCAACTACTTCACAATTCTCTACGGCTTATATCCCATCAACTTCATGGACTACATCCGGAAACCACAGCGGTATCTCCGACATGCAAATGCAGTCAACCCGGACGAGCTTGAAGTCCAGCCAACCGAAATACGGCACAAGTCTGAACGCTACAGGCAAAGTCACCTTCTGCATCCCAACTTCTACACTCTCACGATCGACTCCGAAAAGACCGACTTCGGGCGTTGGATGACAAGTGAGCCCGCAGAAGTCGTGGCTGAATGTATGGCGCTGCGTTTTTCCCCCGAAACTTTCGCAACTGTCGACCAGGGCCATGGCCAAGCCCTTGAGGCACACAACTCCCCGCGGAGCGACGAATCAGATCGGGATGGTCTCGGGCCTGCCCTGCTTAGTGGCTCCAGTTTGGAACCTGTGGCAGAGAGCTGGAAAACCACGCAAAATCCAGAACAAGACGAGGGAGCGAGCAGCCATACCCATGCTACTAGCCAGCGCCAGAGCTCACTATCTAGTCAGCCTTCACATAGGACCTCACTCGAAGCCCCCAAGGCCGATATAGTAGCTGACAGCCCTACGCTACCCCCGCAGCTCGTCACATCGCCCTCTCATACACAGTTGCAGGACATGTTGCACTCGAATAAGGTCATCAAGTCGGGACTCCATCAGTCACTGGCGAACGACAGTGTCCCGTCACTCGCCCTGAGCCATCAGGAGTCCGCGGCAGAGAAGTCTAACAGTTATGTGCCCCCTCCTCTACCGACTGTTTCAGCCCCCACGTCTGTTTCCGATGGCCAGTCTCAGATCGCGCATTTGCAGCGGCAGATTCTCCTTCTGCACAATGACCTGAACTTTGAGAGGTATCTCAAGCAGCAACACATGGCACACATCGGTGAGTTGCGGCGAAGGCAGGTTAGGGAAGCGGCAAGTGAGGCTGAGACCCAGAATCTCATCCTGACCAATCGAACATTGAGAAAGCGGTTGGAAGATTCAAAGAAGGCCGAAATGCAGACCAGGAAGGAGTCGGAGAAGAGCCGTACACTGGCGAAGAAGTGGGAGTCCGACTTATCCGCCAAACTGAGAACGCTGCGTGAGGAATCGAGAAAGACCAAGACGGAAATCCAATCGTTGAAGCAGGAGCTCCAGAGTGCAAGAGAAGAGTGCGAGAAACTGAAGAAGCTGGTATGCGACGCCGAGGTCAAGGAGCTCAATTCGAAGCAGACCATGCAATCCATCGAGATCAATGCCGCCGAGAATGATCGGCTGAAGGCCGATGTGGAGCGCCTGTCGACCTCGGAAAGGAATCTCCAAGCTAAGGAGGGAGAGAGGCAGGCGGCGATCACGTCTGCGACGGAAGCAGAAAACCGAGCAAAGACGCTTGGCTTGCAGCTTCAGGCTCGCGAGGAGGAGCTCCAAAAGACCAAGAAGCTCTTCCAGGCCCAGATCGGGGTGCTGAACGCGAAGCTCCTCGAAGCACACACCGGTCTCTACAGTAAACGAACCGCCGAGACCAAGGCTGCTGTGGAGAGTGCCCTTGCAGCGAGCCGGGCGAAGCAGGCCGAGCTGCAGAAGCAGTATACCACTCTGATGAGGAAGTACACAGTACTGCAGTCGCAGGTCGAGGAGAACCGGTTCTCGGTTGGGTCGTCCAACTCGCACGGACGAGGTGACTTGGTCTTCTGCATGGATGGCGACGGTGAGGGCTCAATGCACTCAACCAGTCCCGTCACGACGCGGGGAAGCCACTCAGGCTTGCACAGGGTCTTGTCCGACCACGACTTCATGACGTACAACGCGACACCGCCCATCATGTCCAAGCCGGCGACGCCGGTGCCGGCGGGCCTGGCGCATCTGCCGCCAGTGCAGTCCAGCCCGCTGGATTTGGACGACGGCGCAGCGGCCAGCCCATCGTCGGCAGAAGCGAAATATCACGGCAGAGGTGAGTCGGCAACAGCACGGATTCGGTTCAGTGATGGCTTTTTGTGGATCAACTAACCAAGAGCCTTGGTTTCTTTTCTTCATTCAGGCGGAGTTCAAAACCGACGAAAAGACGAAAAGGGCAAGAAGTCCGGAGTGATTCGGGGTATCCGCGGATACATGTGAAGGAGCAAACAAAATGGACGGTGCATGTTGGATCGGTATCGTGTTTCGAGTGCGAGATGCATCGCGAGAAGAAGAGATACCCAATGCCTGGTGATACAGCGCTTTTCTGCATTCATGTCGCAGCATGCTATAGAGGACCACAACGTAGAGAGACTGCGTTAACCGATCATTGTATGAGGAATTCAAAGCTGCCACCAGGAAACCCGCAACTCTCCCCCCGTGCTACCTCCCTCGCCCCTTCGCCCAGGCTCGCGCGACCCGCAAGCTCTCCATAGACCCTCATCCGCGCGCCCATCGTCACCAACCAGACAACAAAAAAGCCTGCCCGGCTAGCTCAATCGGTAGAGCGTGAGACTCTTAATCTCAAGGTTGTGGGTTCGACCCGTAAGCGCATGCCCCGTCACAGTTCGTCCACGAACAGACCGTCTGGACATAGTCACTAACTCGATATCAGCCACGTCGGGCTCAATTCCCGTCCGCGATTGAAGCGCATTCTCTTTTTATCTTTTTTAAACAAGAAATAAGTAATAAACAAAAACACCCTCACCGATCCCCGCGCCGTTGTTCTTTGATACCTTAATGCAGCGGGAGAAAAAAAAGAAGAAGAAAAAACCCTGCGGTGTCGTTTGAACGAGGGGATGAGAGAGATGATGTACAGAGAGTGCTGTGTGCCCTGCAGGTTTCAACATCCAGTCCGTCTGTCCTAAAATACTAGATCATCTTGGTAAACTGGATCGAGCATGCCATGCCGTCTCTGATGGCGACGGGGAGAATACTAGTTTTACAATATCGAGAGAGAAAGAAAAAAAAAAAGACAAAAGAAGGGGGGGGGGGGGGTGGTGAAAAAAACACAGAGCCAATGAATCACAGACCACACGCACCACCAGGGGCTGTCCATGCCATGATTCCTTTTTTGTATTTCTCTAGGGTTATAACTTCTTTTTTAATAAAAAAAATCGCCATCTCGGCGGTTCCCATGTATTCATACATTTTGCCCCTCCTTTTTTCGGCTTCTTCCTCCCCATCTCGCAAGTCTATCGCTCTCATTCGAGCACTCATGTTCAGGCCGGTGTGGCCTATGCTACGTGGACGGAAAATAGGGAGGGCGCTCAATCGGCGGCGTTATCCAAAAACAAGGAGGGGAGCTCATAAATCTCACATGACGTGTTTGAAAAGGTACTCCGTCACATTCGACTCAGTGAGGCCAGCTCGCGCGTCGCCCTGGTCGACAGGATCCAGCAGGGACCGATTCAAGTCTTCTAAGGGTCCTCAGTGGTCGCGGCGGCTGCAGCGGCGGGCACGGATACGTCGGCATCCATCTCCTCAGGCGTGGGGGCGTCCTCCATATCAACGGCCTCCTCCTCCTCCGCAACCTCCTTCTCTTCGACGGGGGCGCCCGCCGCCTTGGCCTTGGCGGCCTCGTCAATCTGTCGCTGCTTCTGCAGGCTGTTGTTGATGAGCGGCGTCGTATCGTTGAAGATGCGCAGCAGCATGGCCGTGCGGTCCTCTTTAGGCAGCATGAGGTTGAGCGAATGGATGCTCTTCCACAGCGGCAGCGCCATACGCTCGCTGAAGGCCGGGTCCGAGCCGTCGGGCTCGACGCGGAGCACGCAGCAGCCCATGCCGATGTCACGGACGCGCGCGCCGATCTCGCCCATCTTCTCCCACTCGCCGTCGGCGATGCGCGGGAACATCTCGATCAGGAGGCGGCGCAGCGTCTCCTTGCTTGTGAGGCGGATGACGCGCTGCTCGCCGACGTATCCCTGAAGGATCGGCATGCCCTCGGACTGAATGCGCCAGCGGCAAATCTCGGCCGAGGGGGCGTCCTGCTTCATGAACATCTTGACGCCGCCGTGGATGACCTTAATGCCGCGGCCCTCGTTCTCGACGAGGATGTCGCGCGCGAGCGCCGAGGTGTAGTAGATAGCCTTGGCGGGCTCGCCGGCCGCGTTGCGCACCATGAAGCGGTCGTCGGGGAAGCGTGACGAGATGTGGTAGAAGTTCTGGATGTTCTTGATGACCTCGTGCGCAGGGTTGAGGTACTTGAAGGGCTCCTCGACCTGACCGTGGATGTTGCGGTTGGACCTCTTGGGCTTCTCTTGTGACGCCTCCAGCTTGGGCTTCTTGGTCTCTTGGGTCTCACCGTCAGCGGTCTCGTCCTCTCGCGCTCGCTTCACGCCGTTCGTAGCATCCTGCTCGGCCACTTCGGCCTCGGCCGTGGTGGCCTTTTCCTCAATTTTTTCCTCAGGCTTGGCCTCGGCGGCCTCATCGGTGGCAGCGGGAGCTGCCTCGGTCTTCTCTTCGGTCTGTTCCTCGGACTTCTTCTCCGTGTCGTTCTCAGCTGCGGGGGTGGCCGCCGCGGTGGCTCCGTTCGACTTGGCCGCGTCGTCAACCTTCTGATCCTCGGGGCGGATCTTGACCTCGGCCTTCTTTTGCAAAACGGTGATGAAGAAGCCACCGGTGTCCTGCTGGTGAGCGTAGACTCTCATGCAGCGCTCGAGAGGGAGGTCGGCGCACACGCTGCCTTCCACAGGCGGGAACATGGTGTCGACGATTCTGCCGGGCGCGATGCCGTCAGTGCTGCTCTTGGTATATTCGTCGACCTCGGCCTGCGAGCTCCAGAGCCTGCCGGACTTGTCCATGATTTGCCACTTGCGCATGCCGGGGGCACGGACAAGACCCTGCAGCTCGCTGCTACAGTCGACGATCTCGACCTTGTCGGGACCACCAGCACGGTCGATGGCGGCCGCGACAACAGACTCGTTCTCGACGGGGTTCATGCTGCATGTGGAGTAGACGACGCGGCCACCCACCTTGAGCATGGCGAGGGCGCGCAGGAGGATTCTGACCTGGGTGACGTGGAGGCCCAGGGCGTTGCCAGGCTGCCAGTCCTTCCACAGGTTCATGTTCTTTCTCAGCGTGCCGTCACCCGAGCACGGCACGTCAGCGAGAATCCGGTCGAACTTGAGGTACTGAGGCCTGTTGGGAGTCGCCGGATCGGATGGGAGCTTGATGGAAGGATACTGGGTGGCATCGTGGTTCGTGACAAGCAGGTTGGGAGATCCAAGACGCTTGAGCTGGTGAACAAGCATGTGGCCGCGCTTGTAATCGGCGTCGTTGGCGATCAGGAGACCGGTGGTGCGTCCAGCATCCGTCGGGTCGGCGTCGAGGTCGGCCTGGCGCTCCTCTTCCGTCTCCTCGCCGAGGTCGAGACCGTCCTCCTTTGCAAACGCGCGCAGAACCTTTCTGACCCTAGCCTCCTCGCCCTGGTGGATCATCTCGAGAAGTTGGCCGGCCTTGCTGCCCGGCGCGGCGCACATGTCCAACACGGTCATGCCGGGGCGGACGTCCATTAACAGAGGCGGGATCATGCTGACAACCTCCTGTCTGCTGATGTTGCCGATGGTCGTCTCGGAAACGAGGAACTTCTGGAAAGCGGCGAAGGGGGGGTATTTGCGAATGACGTTCTTCGGGGTGGTCATCCACCAAGCAAGTTCGTTAGGGTACCAGGAGAGGGGCTTGGGGGGCTCGACGGTGCTTCCGTCAGCATGTTCGATCTTTTCGATCTCGGGCATGTATCGGCTTTGTAGGAGCTTCTTGACGGCCAAGGCGTGACTGCGGAGAAGGGGTCAGTATAGTTGTAGGGATAGAAGCACCGGTTGAGTCGATGCAACCCACCCTTTGGAACCGCAGAAGCGGAAGCTGTTGGGGAGGTCTCTGCGCAGGGCATCCCAGAAGGGGCCCTGTTCCTCCTCAGAGAGGCCGATGATGGTGTTGTAGTAGCGCTGGAGCCTCTCGTTCTCCTTCTTGACGGCGGGGTAGGACTGCCACGACTCGCTGCGAGGCTGGCGACCGCGATCACCGCCCCCGTTGCCGCCGCCGCGGCCCTTGCCCTTCTTTCCACCCTGACACAATTGGAGTCAGCGCAAACAACAGTGTAAACAGCATCATGAAAGACTCACTCTAAATTTGCGACCCATTATGCAGGATGGATTCGACGTGCGTGGGGTTGGTGAATTGCGCACGTGTGTAGTGCGCGCGTTGTCTGGTTTGGAGAAGGCAGGAAGGGATTGTCGGCCGTCGAGTCGCGCGGTGTGAAATTTTGCCGTCACCCCAGAAAACCCAAAAATAAAAATAATAATTTGGAGGTTCGGAGGTGGAATGCGCCAGCCTATGGCCAGCCCCTCGATTTGGGGGGGGGTTGATTGGCCAATCAGACGCCCGTACCGTTGACTATCTTATCACCCCGCATTGAACCCCCTTGTCCCTCAGGGTCCGCCCTGGCCTGCCGCATTCAAGGAGCTACATCCGTCAGCCGCGTCTTACCTAGGTACGTGTACTTCTCAACATTTGAGACAACATGGAATGTCCTCGAGGGAATGTTCTGTAGCTCTGAAGTAATGCCAGGCATTTGCCGGATTGAATACTTCATAGCTCTCTCTAAGTTGACAAGGTTCTGGAAACCTTCGGCCTCCGTTCTGTCCGCAACGGGTCACGACAGCGATGGTCATGGTCGCTTAGATGAGCTGGACTCTCCACGCCCGCTTCGCTTCATCCGTTGCGTGGGGTATTTCTCTGGCCACTTATGCCTGGGAAATGACTGGGTTCTCATCCCTGGCGTGAACGCCGAAGTGGGCGCCGAGGCATAACGACTCCAAGGGTAGCTCGCAGTGCGGAGTTCCGCGGCGACCGGTGTCTGGTGACTCTGCCCCCGAGTAGTACGATTCCCCTTCTTCGCCGATGCAGATGACGTCCCCATCTGGCAATAATAATTTGGGTTTCCAAGCAATTGGATCGGCATGCCAGCAAACTAGGATCGGTATCCTGGACGCTAGAAACCTAGATGTCCATAGGTCGCGGAGCGACATCCGCGGCTTTCGGCTTGGGATCGGCTAGTGCACTACCATCACTCGCTACTTTTAGCTGGCTGGCTGCCCGCCTTCTCTAGATGTCATAGCTCTCTCTCTCTCTCAACCAACTGTAACCAGACTCTCCTGACTGTTCATCGCTCAATCTCAGCTACGTTCGGCTCAACATATAGGACAAGTGACTCACATACGCAGAACAAGCCATGGCTCCCTCCACCTCCGTCAACCAGGAAGATACCTCGGATGTCATCCACAGCAACGTCAACGACAGCGGCGCTTCCCCCAGCTCAAAGCCGGCTACCAAACATGAAGAGGCGACTATCTTAAACCCGTCGGACTTCACTATGCCCCAAAAGTTCGACAACCCGTACAAACAGCGGCAGCATCTCAAGGAGCGCCTGGCCCTGGGATTCCGCATCTTCGCCAAGAATGGCTTCGACGCCGGGGTGGCAGGCCACATCACGGCCCGCGTATGTGTACCCCTTGCTTCAGGATGGTGTCGCGAAAAGGGAGAAATTCAATCTTGAAGAAACAACGACTGACGTTATCTGCGTAGGATCCCGTGGAGCCGGATACGTTCTGGCTGAACCCCTTTGGCGTTGCGTGGCCGCTCCTCAAAGCCTCTGACCTCATTCGCGTAAACGCTGAGGGTAAGGTCGTCGACGGCGGCCCCGTGAAGCTCCTCAACACGGCCGGTTCGTTCACGCCCCTCCCACCTTGACAAATGTTTCTCTTGGCTCTTGCGTCTCCCCTTTTCCCGCCTGGCAAACTGACACGGAAGCTTATCCTCAGCCTACATGATCCACCACGCAATCCACGAGGCCCGCCCGGACATTATATGCGTCGCCCACTCCCACTCCCTCTACGGCCAGGCCTTCTCGTCGCTCGGCCGCAATCTCGACATCATCAGCCAGGACACCTGCGCCTTCTACAACGACGTCGTCCTCTTCGACTCCTTTGGAGGCATCGTCCTCGGCAAGGAGGAGGGGTTGCGCATCGCTGCCGCCCTCGGCGGCAAGAAGGCCGCCATCCTCCAGAACCATGGCCTCGTCACCTGCGGCAAGTCCGTCGAGAGCTGCGTCTACTGGTTCCTGAGCCTCGAGCGCTGCTGTCACCAGCAGCTCCTCGCCGACGCCGCCGCGGGCGGGCGGGGCCACGAAACGACAAAGGTCGACCAGGAGGACGCAGAGTTCACGTACAAGTCGATCGGGTCGGAGCTCGCGGGCTGGTTCTCGGGAAAGCCGGCTTTTGACATGATGGAGCACGAATCAGGGTTTGAGTATAAGAAGTAGATTCATGTTAGTTTTGTTTTGGTTCCCCCTCACAGCGGGATTGGCAACGGTAGCTTTAACAATTAATGTATCAAGATTGTGACCAACATCTATCGACGATTTGTGAGATTTGTTATTTGCGCCCATGCATGTGAGTGACCGAGCTGCAATGAATGGAGCAAATAGCCCAGGGACACACTTTGTGTAAGAAAAGGATGGGCAGTTTGGTTCAAGAGAGGGTCGGCCCAACGACGAGCAAAAAGCTCATCATTTCTTCATCAGTGGGGTGGTATTACACAATGATAGTACACAAACTATGATACATCTACTCGTCGAGCAACCCCACAGTCCAGTAGACAATCCGGTCCACTCCCTGGCCGTTGATGGCGCTCACGGGAATCGCGGCACACTTCTCCGTCCAAGCATTCTCAATCCCGCTTGGATGAGGAGTTGTTCCTCGGTTGATATCCTGCAGGTACTGCTCCAGCTCCCTGAAGTTCTCCTGGGTCTCGGGGAGATCGGCCTTGGTGGCGACCACAAACCAGGGCTTGGCCGCGATGTGCAAGCCGTCCTCCCGCTTGGGCGCCGGAGGAGCGTCCGCAACCATCATAGTACCCCCCGACGGTACGCGTCCGCTAGCACCGGAGGTGAGGTCCCAATCGACACGGGAGTCGATCTCACGGGCGCGCTCTTCTTCCTCGCGCATCTGAGCGTAAAGACCGACTTCATTCCACAGCGCCTTGAGGGCCTTTACGGCCGGGCCCGCAGAGAGGTCAACGACGAAAGCGAGCACGCCAGCACGTTCAACGTGACGCAGGAAAGCGATGCCAAGACCCCGATCCAGGTGAGCACCCTCGATGAGACCCGGAATATCGGCAACCGTAAAGCGAGTTCGTTGCTCGACGAGCACCTCCTCCTGGCCCGAGCCGCCATTAGTGGCCGGGTAGCGCTTGTAGCTCTTGATGACAGGCCGCCCCTTGTAGCTGTCCAGGACAACTGTTCCGATATTTGGCTGCAAAGTCGTGAAAGCCCAGTTGCCGACGCGTGTGCGCGAGTTTGTAAGCGCACGAAGAAGCGTGCTCTTGCCAGCGTTGGGCAACCCAACAAGACCGACGTCGGCAAGCAACTTCAGCTCTAGCTCAATTTCCATGGTCACGGCACGCTCACCCTTTGTGGCGAAGATGGGTCGTGGGTATTCTCGCGATACAAAGTGAGGATTGCCAAGGCCGCCAATACCGCCGACGGCGAGCAAAATGGGCTGGGGCGAAGGCCGCGACAGATCGAGCTGGATCGGGCCAGGCGGTTGGTGGTAGAGACGCGTACGGGTCGGAGCTCGGGGAAGAGATATCGTCTTCAGATCAGACTTTGAAAGACCAGGATATAGAAGGAACTTGTTCCGGTCGGGATCATCGGGTTCATCAAAACCATCGTCGATGACCTGCTTTGTGGCACTGTTCTCCTCTTCCGCCATCTCCTCATCCACCTCCTTCGGCCCTTCCTCTAGCTCTCGCCTCGCCATTTCCGCCTCGCGTGCCAGTTTCATCCGCTTCTCAGCCTTCTTCTGAGCCTTCAGAGTACGCTGCAGCATCGCATCCTCGGCAACTGGGTCTTCTCTGCTCAGCTCGCGCACCACCGTACCGACTGGCACCGTGATGATGACATCGTCGCCCCGCTGGCCACCTTTCGAGCTGCCTTGCCCGGACTTCCCTTTGCCGGCCCGAATAAACCGCCGCCTGGCTAGCTTGTGCAAAGAAGTCTCGCCGTGCACTGCTTGTATGTAAATGTTGCCTCCGTGGCCACCGTCGCCGCCATTAGGGGGGCCGTCGGGAAGGTATGCGTCGCGGAAGAAGGAGATGCAGCCATGGCCACCGGGGCCAGCATAGAGAGTTACGGACGCCTTGTCAGCGAATATGGGGGAAGAATAATCGTCGGGAGCTGGGTTCAATCGGCTGGCCTTTGGTTCGCTGGCGACGTGGGTCGAACTGTGGCGACGACATGCGACTGCTCGTGTAGCAAGTCGAGGTGTCACGGTGCTTCTGGCAACGAACAACGAGGGGTAAAGGAATGGAAGAAAAAGCGTATGCCCGGCGGAGCACCTTGAAACCATCTTTGTTCCTCGTCCGCGGCGGTTTGAAGCGGTTGTCGTCGTCGAGTAATTAAGACTCCTTCGGATGAATCGAAGCTATGGAAATTTTGGAACTTTCCGCCATGTTGGAGCGATAAGATAAGGCTATTGGTTACATAATCGAGCAGGGGCGGGAGCAGCCGCTGTGAGACTGGGATCAATCACCCAAATCACTGGGAAGTTAACCGGAGTGCACTGCCTCCCTCACAAGCTCCCCTTCAAACTGCCTGAGGAAGGAGGAAGGAACGAAGATGGGTCTCGCTTGTCTTTTCAGCCTCTTCAACGTCATGTCGTCATGTCGTAATACGCGGCTCCTTTCGTTGGCTACGGTGCGGCAGGCTTGGGTGACCCAAAGCGCGATGCTAGAGCTTACCAATGATGGGTCGCCACAGCTTCTATGTGAGTCCAGAATATGATTAATCAATTTGTACAGGTAGATGCAGCCGGCCCTCATGGAGAGGCCGGCAGCATGGGGACATGCGGTGAGAGAGGCTGGAGTTTCGACCATAGAAGACCTCTCTCCGTCGGATAGTACAGTATCGCAGACATAGCTTGCAGAGCCTGACGGAAAGCGACATAGTGGGAGCGATGGCAGACTAAGTAGTTCATCACGCACGGTCCGGGGCGTGTTCGGTAAGCTGTCCAGACCTGGAGAAGTTGATCCGAGCATTCGTTCGCCAGGCGTTCGTTTGTCAATGGGGACGGGGCCCCTCGATGTCGCATCGGCCGGAACCTAGTGGTTGGTGGCCCCCCAGCTGATCAGTTTCCTACCTACCTACCTACCTTACCTTACCTACCTAGTTACTGCTGCCCCGCCCTCACACTTGTCTGGCTTGGTCTGGTCTCTTTAGTACCTTTTGCATCGTATTTTATTTTGCTTTGTTTTACATATAGTAGGTAGCTTAGGTAAGTGTCTGGTCTGGGGTCTTAAGGAAGGAGGGGGGAAGAGAGGTCCAGCCAGCCACCCCACCCCGCCGGTCGTCTCGGCCTGGAAGCTTACCCGCCCGACCTCTCTCGTGCCCCTCTCCGCTTTCTCTCCTCGTCGGTGTCTCCCGTTGGACCAGCGGGGCCCACCAACGCATCGTGAGCGGTACTTCTCGCTCTTCAGTCCAGTGCCGCTTCTCGGTTTCTCGCCCAACCTCCCAAACCCCATCGCCCCCTCCCCGCTTCACTACAAACCGCTCCACGGCCGATTCTGACTGCAGCTCTCCCGCATACATACCTACATCCATCCCTCTCTTGCCCGTCCTTGCCCCCCCGGCCCCTGCTTACCTAGCTAGTCCTTGACCGCCTTGAAGCCCAAAGACAAAGCGAGGGGCGGCGACAACGCACACATAATCTGCTCCTCCACTCCTTGACCTGTTTGCTGCCCTCTGCCCTCTGCTCTTCGTCTGCAGACTGACTGGCTGCGGTTTTCAACATTTTCCCCCATCTTCCATCCTCTCTGCTCTCACCCCCTTCTGGCTGACCAAGTGAGGCCCAATCTTACTGGTCGCCTATCGGAAGAACCCATTGGGATTTGGTCGGGTAGACGAACTCGCTATCCTGCCCACTTGACCCTTCCCTCCATTGGGCCACTAACCCCCAAGGCTTGCATATCGAAGGACGCTGGCATTCGAGCCACGACACTCGCTGCAGTCGAACCCCCGTCCCCATTCGATCTTCTCCTTCACCTACCTGCGTCCTCGTGGATCAGACTATCTTCTCCCCACGTCTCCTCCCGCATCGTCTGCTTCTGCTCTCCGCTGAATGAGAGTCCGTCGTTGGACTACCGCCGTCTCCGTTGCTGTCAACTCGGCCTATTCCATCGTACGCTTTCGAAGCGCTGCTCGCTGCTTGCTTGCGTTGTTTCATGCTTCGATGCTGCAGGATACATAGCACTGGCCGACAGCAGTAACTCGCTTTATTCGTCCTAGTTTTGTTTATTCCCAACTCTTGTCCATACTACCGACGCACTTCCGCGCCGTATCCAGTTCCCTCTTAATAATAACTTAAGTCAGGTCAGTCCATCACCGGTTTCCTCTCTTCTTCCACCCCCTCCATCTCACTCCACGAGCTTCTTTCCCCCAACCCACCAGCGTCCCTCCATGAGACCCCGTTCCTGGGTCTCGAAAGGAATAATGTCATTTGTACTAGTAGTAGATGATCCATCTTGACCTCATTGTACAATATACTCCCACATCGAGCCTCTTCCCCTCACCCACAAAAGACAGGTTGTCAGTGTCCCGTCCGGGAAACAATCTGCTAAAATGTATGCCAGAGACTATAGGCCGCGCACACCGCGCACTCCGCGAACGCGCAAGACCACAGTTAGAATGGACCCTGACTGCGCCATATGCCATGCTCCTGCCTCTGTGGCATGCGACTGCGAGGCCAAAGGGCTGGACGTCGCCATTAAACAGGCTGAGCAGCGTATGATGCAGTCGATATACAACGATATTCGGTAAGCCAGATACTACTTGATCCGACTGCACTTTGTGCTGACTGCCTGACCAGGAGCTGGGTCCGCGCTCACGCCCAAGACTACATCTTGGAGTATTTCCGCCTTCTCACAGAGCGCCGGAAGGTAGCCCACGCCGCCAATATCGATCGTATCAATGCCACCGCGTACCACTACTACCATGCTGCCCCCCACCCCAGCGAACTCGCCCAGGCACAAGCGGACCTAAAACGTGGCATTGACGAGGACTGGCAATCCAGCGTCCAACGATACCCCGAGGTCTTGGAATATTTCTTCAGTCTAGTGGACCTTACGGTGCCTCCCGACGAAGACCCCATTGTCAAGGACCCTCCCCTGAGCGCCCTTAGTGGCTCAAGAAAACAAACTGGAAGAAGGCTTGCAGGCGGCATACCACAGCCACCGGCTAGACCACCGGCCATTACTGCTGCTATTGGACACGAAAGAGATCCATTTGCAAGGAGAACACCGCCTCCCATGGAGCCGCCTGGCAGGTTGGACAGGAGAACTCCGGGCTTGGGAGGCAGAGACAGGAGATCCATGCCGCCCATGGGACACCCAGGTCCACCCCCGGGTCCTTATGGACGACCACCACCTCAGGCACCTCCAGGATACTATCCATGGGGCGCTTGAAGGCGCCTCATGTCGCCAATAAACGTTCCACAAGGTGGATCCCTCCCGAAGCTCGAAGACTCCTTGATGCCGAAAAATACGGCGCATCAGTGTGTTGATGTCATGTTTTTATGAGGCCCACGAACTGAATGAGCAATTTGCCCGGCGTATTGACACGATATTCATCAGCCTCCCTTGCATTGCAGAACGGAGAGGCGTCTTGGGGCAACTCCATCTGTGTTTGTTTTTTTCCTGCCTTTTCCCCTTTGATATGCTAAGAGACACTATGAATTTGCGCTTGTTCTCTGCCTGTTTTGTACGTCCGATATCTCTTCTATGTTTCTGGCAGTCGGCACTGGAGTATGGTTCACGGAAAGAGGGCATCATGGTTAGCATTTACGACGGCGCAGGCCGGACACTGTTTTTCTTCTTCGTACCTGCCATCCCGCCAGCAAATAATCCTGGAAGAGAACGGGCTGCTAGGCAACAATCCACACAAGATATAAACGTCTTCGAAATGCTCCTATGTTGATGTGATGATATGCAACGCGAGATGACTTGCGAGCCGAGTGTACACTCAGGTTACGCGCAACATAGGCGAGACATTGACAGGAGACAACACAACGAATCGTTCCTCTGCAGTGGCTCCAGACGGGTCGGCACGTCACACCGCGCGGCCAACGGGCGATCGGGGTGTGCTCGACAAGCACACCTGCCTGACCACGGCGGCCCAAGACGACGGGGGAAGAGGGGGGAAGGGGGGCCAATGGCTGCGGCGATTGGGCTCCGCGATTCGTGGAAATGCGTGGACTTGCCGCATGGGACCGGGCCCGCAGTAGGCAACTCTGTATCGGCGGACGCCAGCGCAAGGTCTCGGCCGAGAGGGTTAGGTGAGCAAGCCAGCAAGAACAAGACAGGGGGTGAGAGGGTTCTCTGATGTTAGACTGCTAGGTTCGGTCCTTGCACGCTAGGTAGCCCAGTGCAACAACAACGACAACAACAACAACAACAACAACAACAACACAAAAAAGAGAGGGAGGAAGAGGACATCACTCGACGATGCGCATTCCGGGTGGGTGTGTCAGGTGTCCTCCCCCCCAACACCCAGAGACCATATTCATTAGCGGGCAGCGGGGTAGGTTCTGTGGCACTGTCTTGGTGAAGAAATCGGAGAAGCTCTTTGTTTTCTCTCTTTTGACCTCTCTCAATTTCTGGCAGGAACTAGTAGGTTTTGGAGGTGGGGGAGGAAGGGATGCTGCTAAGTACAAGAAAGCCGCCTCGAGGGACCCGAGCTGTAGAAAACGACGCAAAAACAAGCCAGAGAGTTTTCTTTTTTATATTTGGGAATTAATAAAAAAGGGTTTCGCGTTCCCCCCCGTGATCCGAAGCTTTTCTTGGGTTTTTTATGCAAGTGTTTTGGTTTCGTGTGTGCGTATATCGAGTCAGCCATCTCTGTCTGGGGACCTTTTTTGCGTGGTTCCTCATCACCACCATCAATACCATCACCACCACGTATCAGACGGGAGAGGAAACCAGGACAAGGGGGAGGGGGGAAAAGGCGACATAGATGGAGACGAGGGTTCAGTCAACTAATATGGTGGATCGGCAAGTCGATTGACTATGCCTTGTCCTCGACGGAGGTCTCCTCGAGGTTCTTGGTAACCTCCTCGACCGCATCGCCGTTGCTGGTGACGCCGTTGGCCTCGTCGGCGTCGAGCTTCTCAAGTTGCTTCTTGGCTTTCTCAATGTTCTGGAAAGATCAGTCAGCATCGGGTGAACACCAAAATTCAAAACACTCTTGGACGAGGAGGGAGAACTTACGCGCTGCGTCTGGGCCTCCTGGTCCGACTTCCAGTGCTCAAGCTTGGCCTTGACCTTCTCGACGACGGCGGGGACATCGGCCTGGCTCATGGGAGGGTCGATGCCCATGAAAGCGCAGTCCTCGACAACGGAGGGCGGGCAGCTGTACTTGCCAGCCTTCTCCTCCGAGGCACCCGTCTTCTTGCCCTTCTTACCCTTCTTGGTGGCAGGGAAAAGCTCTTCGTCACGGTCCTTCTTGGAGAGGATCTTGACGCCCTTGAGACCGGAGTCGTCGACGGTACGGGAAGCCTGAGCGCTGAGGCCGCTGTCGGCCTGGAGAGGGGCCTTCTCGACCTTGTGGGTGGGGTCGAGGAACTGGAGTAGGCTGTTGGCGCGGCGGATCTCCTCGAGGTAAGCGGGGTCGCTAGCCTCGGCGAGGAACTTCTCCGCGTCGGCCTTCTTCCGCTCTTTCTGGTAGCGCTCCTGCTCGGCCTTTCTTCTCTCACGAGCCTTCTCGCGGGCCTCACGCTCGTAGGATTGGGCGGCCTTGCGCTGCTGCCAATACTCATCCTTAATGGTCTTGACGGCTTGGTACTTTTCGTTTTGAAGATTGTGGAGTCTGGACCGCTCATCGCGGAGCGAAGAGAGGTTCTTGTAGGCCTCGTCGCCCTCGGCCTTGATGACGTCCAACTCGGCCTGGATCTTGTTGTACTGCTCCGACATGGCCTTGGCCTCGGGGTCCTCCATCGAGTCTTTGATCTCCTTGATCTTGGCCTTGAGGTCGTCGATCTGCTTCTGCGAGTCGTCAAACTGGGAGAAGTTCTTCTTCAGCTTGCGCAGGGAAGAAATCTCAGCGAGGGCCTTCTTCTCATCGACGATCTTCATGCTGCCCGAGTTGACCTGAGACTCGAGCTTCTCGATCTGACGGTCGACCTCCTCGACGCTCTTGAAGTTGACCTTGGAGCGGGCAGTCTTCTGCTCGGTAATGCGCGAGCGCAGCTGCTCGTCGAGGCGCTTGATCTGGTCGAGCTTGGAGGTGCGGGCGTTCTTCCCGGCACCCTGCTTCTGGCGGATCTCATTGGCCTGAGCAATGAGCTCGGCGCGGCGCTTTTGAGTCGGTGATTGCTGGTCCTTATTTTTATTGGGCATGGCAATATCGATTTTGGCCTTGATGGCGTTCTAGAAGAAGCTCGGTGTAAGCAGTTTGCGATCCGAATAGCATGTGTTGTATCCCATCACAGGGCGCCTTTGCGGTAACGGCCACCCAAGAGAGTGTACAATAGGCTGCCAATTGGCATGATGATCAGACTTACCAGCTGGTCAAGCGCTTCCTTGTGCTCCTTCTCGGCAATCTTCAGCTTCTTCTGGTATTCGGCCTCGTCCGGCATGGTTGGACGGGTCTTCGTCTCGGTCTTGGCCTCAGCCGCCGCAGCGGGTGCTTGCTTGGTATCGGCCATTGTGAAGGTTGGCGGTGCTTGTCTACCGTGCAAAAGAACGAACTGTCAATCGGACAAAACAGAAGATGGCGCGCACTGCCGTGGGTGGGAGCGGGCGGCAAGGGTGGTGATGCAGAGGAGAAGGAGAGATGGGGAATCGGGATGCACTGCGCAAAAGGTGAACTTTTTTCCGTAAAAAGCTCCCCCAATTTTGTTGAAATTCACCCTTGGATTCCGTGGCAGGTACTTTCTCCAGGAGGAAAGGCCACACCTGCCATTCTGGATTCAACTGTGGGGTTCAAATCCGACAGGTGGCACGTGCATGCACTGTGACTCTGGACCCTTGATTGCATCTGTCAATCATCTGGGCACGTACCTTTGACCTTCCAAAGCCCAAGACATGCTGGGGGTTCTTCCGGTTCTGCCTGTCTCGGAATAACCTTTACAGTCGATTATTCCAGAATCCCGTCCAATCCCGTCCAGGACTGAGCAACAGCAACCGGGAGGGCCCCACTCAAACTTTTGCTCTGGCTGCAAGGCTGAACCCGCCGCCAGAACTTTTTTTGGCTTATCCGCTTCGCGACGCCAGTCTTTTTTTCGGTCTTGAACTTCCCGTCGTCGTGATACCCCATCCACCGCCCACGCCTTCCATCCCGACTAGCCCATATTTTTCCTTCGACGGCGAATTCTTCTTCTTCCTCGGGCGCCAGAAGACGCGAAAGCTCCCCCTCGATTAATACGCACCCGTCGCAACGATGTCGGACCAAAAGGATGTGAACAAGGAGGTTACCAGGCTGTGGCGCGCTTGGCGGACAGCCCACGAGATGGCTGCGGATCGCGTACGACATCCTTTCAACCGTCCGTTTTGAGAAGCTGGAGATAACGATTGCGCTCTTTCGCTACTTGGGACGGACGGGAGACTTACGGCTTGACGGCATTGGCACTAACGACGGATGACAGGGCTATGAACTTGCCGAGGACGAACTCACAATTTCACTCGACCGCTTCAAGATGGAGTACACCAGTGCTGACGGCAGCGTAAAGTACGCGCCCCTCGCTTGAACCCTCAGCTGGTCTATGGCAACTGACAATTCGTTCCTTCCAACAGCCGCAACAAGCTCCAGTTCTCCGCGAACCCCTCGGCCGAAATGATCCGCAAGTTCACCCCTCCTGCGACACCCCAGAACCCGAACCCGGCGCCCGAATGCGGCACCCTCTGGGTCGAGTTTCTTGCCGATACGACCTTTGGTATTAAGGAGATCAAGAAGTTCATCCACCACCTCATCAGCAACAAGTACTCGTCCGGTATCATGATCACCCACGTGGCCCTCTCCCCGGCGGCTCGCAAGATGCTCATCACCATCGAATCCTTCGCCAAGGTTGAGTGCTTCCTCGAGGAGGATCTGCTCGTCAACATCACCAAGCATGAGCTCGTACCCAAGCACATTCTGCTTAGCCGCGAGGAGAAGATCGCCCTGCTCAAGCGCTACCGCCTCAAGGAGACCCAGCTTCCGCGCATCCTGCAAAAGGACCCCGTCGCCAAGTACCTCGGACTCAAGCGTGGGCAGGTCGTCAAAATTATCCGTACCTCGGAGACGGCCGGTCGATACGCCAGTTACAGATTGTGCGTATAAGCTTTGCGTTGCGCCTCGCCTCTGGCCGCGGGGGCTGAGAAAAGGGACGACATAGAAGAAGGAGAAGACGAGACGGAAGAGGGGAGTCGCGCGGGCTGGGATTGGGTCCCCCCCTTTTTTGACAGGATGACTGACGCCCGGCGGACGGGGGAGGGAGTTTAACTATACTCTTTGCATCACTCTTGAGTCTGGCGTTGAGGGAACGGCTATGGTCTGCTGTTTTGTGTATGACAAGAAAAGAAAAAAGAGGGGTTCTTCTAGAAGGAGAACACAAGGTACCTAACTTACTATTTACATCGTTTTCATCATAACACTTCGCTTGGGCTGACGGGTGATATCTCGGGAAGGCGTCAGGGGTCTCCTCTGGGCCTCGAATGAACGAAAACATGAGCATATGGGGATACTCTGCCTCGATATGTGACGAGCCCTAGGCGTATCATCGTCGTTCCACGTCGGGGCCAGGACGCGGACCACGGGCGTCGTGGTATCGATGGAACCTTGTATATATGAATGCAGCAAAGCCGGAGAAGGCCGACGTCAAGAAAGGGCTGAGACAAGCGACGACTGATTTTCTCGCCGCCACTACTCGAGTCGTGACATGGATAGGCACCGGACGAACTCTTAGTGGAAGCCACAACACAACACGACATAACACGACGCGAAACGACACACAGCCCCAGTATCAACCGTTGCGAACAGACCGCCGAACCCAGACTGACTGTTATTCTCTGACCCTCCTTTCTCTCCTTATTTCATTCATGCTGCCCAGGGCTCGGTACCAGCCCATAAAGGCCTCTTGGGTGGTATGAAAAGGGAAGAAAGGAAACCCCCAAAATAGGAATGAAAAAAAAAAAAAAAAACACTCGTAAGTTCGCAAACCGCGGAACGGTGGTCCACGGCTGGTCTCGCCGTTTCTTCCCTCCTGCAACATCCGTGCCCGTTCGGGGTTTTGGCGCGGGCAGGGGCACTACTAGGAGATGTACCCCTGCACAACGGACGGAAGGGGTTTGCGCCAAAGGAACGAATACTAGGGCGGGGAAGAAAGATGATGGGGAAAGAGAAAAAGAAAAAAAAGTTCCAGGCACGGAGGTTAGTTCGTTTGGACCAAGTCGACTTGGGGGTGGGGGAGTAAAAAGTTGGATTAGGTTCAAGAAATCGAAGCCCGGAGCCCAGAACGTAATGACTTGGGGGGGAAATTGGATGGAGGGGAGGTGTTACCGGCACCGCCGCCGGGACCCGGGCAACCGGGATAAAGTCAGTCGTTGTGGCAGTTGGTTCAGGAACAGGGCCCCAACCGATCAGATCCTACAGGGACCAGGCTGTATAGCTGGCATTATGATGTGCGATTTGGAAAATTTTAATGACAACGACACGCTGCAAATATACTTCATGTACCATTCCATTTAGCGCAGAAATTGTCGATTCGTAATACTGTCGCAACAGGCTTGAAAATACAAACATGATGGCGCATCTCGCCGGGTATATGTTAAACGACAAAAATGCCGGCAGCTCGCGATATCCTCGTAACCACCCCGGAGGCGCACATCAGAGAGGCCTTTGTACCTCAGATCGCATCTTCCCTCAGCGCCCCAAAACTCCCTTGGTCATGAACGATCCCTCCTCGAAATGCAGGACACTGTGATTGAACATATCCAACTCCTCCTTCAATTCGACCTGAAAACAAACGCCGGTTGACGGCTCTAAACCTTTATAACTCCTCATTCCTTCATGATAATAAAACTTTGTTCCAACATGCCTGTTGAAAACCGTCGTTACACACAGACACATGTTGACTCGTAATGTGTGGTTGCCGATTTATGGATGCGGCAAGTTGAACCTGGAAGCGAGAGCATGGTAACTTGCTTGGAAACGCACCCCGTACTTATTTTAGGGCTACTTCAAGAGACCGCCAGGGTCACTCAGAGTAGGCTCGCCGGGTCGAGGGTTGTACGACGGATGATCGTCGTACTGCGACTGCGGGATCGGTTGTAGCTCAGTGCCTGTCCTGGGTCTCTGATATGGACTTCTCGTGCTGAGGGGGCCCGCGAGACCACCAAGGTCTTGCAGGAGCGCTGTTGAGCCGCGCCGTAAGCCGTTGGATGGAGCGAGCATCGTCGGCGAGGGTATGCTGTGGCCATCGACCGACATCGGGTCCACGCTCGAGACGATGCTATCTCTACGGAAAGCTGGTCCTGCTCCGGCTTGGTCTTCCGATAACAGGCCCCCCACATCGAAGAAGGAGACCTTCCGCGGCGTCGTGGTGGAGTTACTTCTCGAAGAAGAGAGGTCGTGGAGTATAAGCGACGCATCGCTACGTTCGGCGTTGCTTCTTTGCCGCTGTGGGAATTGCCACTGTCTCAGCTCCTCGCCGAATGGCCTGGCAACTGGCGCAGGGGTGTAACGAAGTTCTTCAACATCAAGATCGTCTTGCCCGGCCCGTTCTCGGAGATCAGTGTCGACCCCTAGACCAACATCGCGCACAAGATCCTCATCACTTCCCCAGTGTCGGTGAAGCGTGGGCCGTCGTAATGAGGATCCCCGCTCCACAGAGTCTGCGCCAACGGAGCCGTATTTGAATTTCTGCTTCTTGAGGCCTCGATCTCGTACAAACGAACCAAGAACCAGCGCGTTGGCCGCCGTGGTCGCAAACAAAAGTTCGACTGATGCCAACACCGATCGCAATTGTTGCCTGCCGCGCTCCTCGATGACGTGAGGGACGCGGTAGATGGTGACGCCGATCACGGCTAAGCTGAGAGAGAAGAGTAACGTGAGTTGGACTTTTCTCTTGATGTTCATCTGGCTGCGCAAGATGATTGGAATCGGGAAAAAGACGAGGAGTAAATCGGTGAGGATGTTGCAGGCCGCCATAGTAATGAGTTGCGCAAACCCTTGGCGGCACTGGCCTCCCGGGTCGGGAGTGACCTGCCAGTAATGGTTAAATGGCTGGCATTCCGCCAGATCGCTGATAATGATGGCGATAAACGTTGCGACCAAGGTACATCGGATGAAAACGAGCGTCTGTTCGTAAGAACGTGCCCAAGTGACGCCAGTCAGGCGCTTGAAGAACTCCAAAATAGTGTTTTTTAAAATCCACAATCTGCACAGACAGAGTGTTAGAAACCCATTCTACCGTCTTGACGAATGCGGAACTCTGCGAACCCGTTGTGGGCGGCATGAGCGGACGTGGCTGGGGGTTCGGTAACTTACGTCGCTGCGTGGAAGATGCGGCTGACAAGCACGAGACAGCTTGCAATTGTCTTCCTATGCACCTCTTCGCTGGACAGGGTGATACTGTCGAATTGGGCATTGTTGGTTCCATAGAGCAGAACGAAATGCACGCAAACCATTCGAAGCCATAGCGGTATCAGAGCGAGTGCAGCGACTTTATCCTCTTGGAACAGTTTCTCGGTGCGGATAAAGCGGCCGGCGACCCGCAACAAGATGATGACGGTGCAGAACGACGTGATCCACCAGCAAACAAGCAGAGAGGGCTTGTCCTGCGAAAACTTGCGCAACTCGGGCGGCTCAGTGTAAATATTCATGGTGGATTCGGACAATCCACGCCCGTCGACCTCCGCAGAGGGCACGACGAGCGAGGAGGTGGCTGCGACGTCGAAGTTCGAAGAGTTAGCTGTTCAGCGTGCGCGTCCACTTTCGCGGGGGGGGGATCGGTTCGTGTGGATGTCACAACGGCTGATATTGGCGATGATGTTGAGATAATGGAATTCGTCGGTTGGCGGAAGACGAGCAAAAGGCTGTTAGGGTGGCTCGTAGGCGTATCGTAGCGACTGTTGCGTCTGATGCATGGACTCTGCGGTTGCGAAGGGACGAACGGTACGACATGAAGCAGGCCGGGTCCGGACGTGACGGAAAGCGATGACAAAGTCGGGCGTATAACCGTCTCGACAACGACGAGAAAGAACGCTACGGATTCCTGTCTTTCTGCGCCGACAAAATAGCAGAGGAAATCGCAGGCATAGGTTAAGCGTGATGGAAGGAGAACATGAAGCCCGGTCCCGATGCTGCGGAGGAGCGGATGGAAGTAATACTTTGGTTGCACCGAGCAGGGCGCAGATAGGGACAGGCCTCTGTGAGTATACCTCTGCTCGTCTATACATTAGTGTGGCTCCCGGTAGCCGTACGAAGGTGGGTGATGGGATAGGCTGGTCTGGGATGGCCGAGTTGGGGGTAATCAAGGATACCTGGTGATGGTCCCTTTGCACGCTAGGGATGGGGGGGGGATTCAAGCCCTTGGAGGAATGGGAAAACGGGGGCGTGGGACATGGTGACAAGGGGCCGGGTGAGGGTGTGTATACGGTTCAGGAACTTGATGGTGTGCATCAGCAGCTTTTCTTGGCCAATCCCAATCCCGTCGGTTGAAGGACCAAAGTTCGGAGGTTGCGACGAGGTTGGATTGGCGGCGGGTTCGACTCGACCAGAAAGCACAGGGGTGACCATTTCAGGGCTGAGCCGTCGGTTGCCCGTCCTCAAACAGACAACTCTCACGCCTTACAGCGCTCCCTCCTCCAGCACCACGTACCCGTCCTTATTCGCAGTTCGTACTGCGTTGGACCTTTGCGCAGCTACAAAGCACAGCGGTCGGCTAAGGTACAGCTGCCAACCGTTGGGTTGCTCGCTGGTATGACGCTGATCTCTGATCCCAGGCATGAATGATTCGCTCATGGTAAGGGGTTTCGCAGCTGGCTGCAGAGCTGCGAGCTACACTGATAGTTAGTGTGCATAGCTTGCTGGTCGAGTCGCTCGCTTTGAGAGCAGGTATCTTGATCCAGAGGCAATGTCTCACTCCAATCGAATGTTGGACCCAAAAGCTAGGTGGCGTGAGAAGAGCTTGACGTCGTTCCGTCACTGGGGGAGTCGTCGCCCTCGCCACACTGGTTGCTGCGGCTGGACAATGGTCGAGACTAAAAGCAAAAACATGGCATCGAAACGGCCCCGCTGGCGGTCTTGCAGCATGCGCTAACTGCCTCAAGCTGCGCGCCTCCTCGCCAACGTGAGCAACTGCCGACAAATGGGTGATGTCGCTCAATCCGTTCGATCGTAGTCGTGACTCGTTGGTACTCTTTAATCACTGCGACAGCGACGGCACGACATGCAAATACCATGCTCCTCAACGGAGCAAACCGACCGTGCACTCTGCCCTGGGCTTGACTGTGTCGTCGCCATGACTGACCGCTTTGAACATCCCACCCGCATTGTCTAATCACTGCGAGAAGCAGCGCGCACCACTGGTTCCAGGAGCTGAAGTTGGCCAGGAGCTTCTGGCTGCATTGGCATGTGTTTCGTTATCGTGTGCTGGCGTGAATAGCCAACGAAAGCTCTCCCTGCGTGTCTCGTCTTGTCTTGACTGCCTGCGAGGCCGTCTCAATCGTTATTTCCCAGTTGCGTGCGCCTCTCTCCACTTAGATAAGGCGGTGGCAGACGAGAGGCCGGTTCGTGTTCGTAGTGGGCCGGCCGTTTAAAGGCCGTTGCTTTGTGCGCACGCCCCCTTGGCCGACATGGATGACATGGCCGAAAAAAGTTGCGAAGTCAGTATCCGTACCTTGGCTCATCGAATCAGCACCAACCATCTCCTCGCCCCGCCCCTCCTACTCAATCGTCGGTACCACAGTCAGCGTACAGGTTTGGTGCTCCATCCCCAGGCGCGGAGACAATGCGGAGGCGGCGGTTTGGCCCTTGCCCTTTTTCTTTACCGGGGGCACGTCCGCGCCGGCAACTGCCAGAATAGGCAGCCGAGCCACCAAGGAACGGCTGCTGAGTGACAGATCTAGGTAGTGTCCGTGTGTGCCAACGGGTGCTCTGCCCTTGCTGATTAAAGGTTGGCGGCAAGGTCGAGGGCATTGGTAAGCTGAGCTAAGGACAGACAGGATTCATCTTGCTGCAGGCAGCAGAGTGGCATGTGTTGCCTCGATACATTTGACTGCAGATATGACCTGATGGCAATGGACGGATGAGACTTGGGGGCCTTGGAAGGAAGGAACAGAGATAACCGCGTTTGGCGTTATTGGGCTCATGCCACAAATCGAGCTGGGGAACATGGGCCGGCAGTGTCCATGCGTCGTCAGGGCATTGATCTTTCCCTGGCGTTTTTGACGGCACAGCAAGACTGCCCGGACAGACGGAAAGCTCGTTGTGTCGGGTCTTGATATGTGCAGCATCGTGGGGGGGATTGATGCCTAGTGGCCTGGCCCGGTCAACTGGACTTGAGCATGGTTGGATTGAGTCGCGTTTCGGTAGGGCTCCAAAAACGGACAGCTGCATCGCCTCGTGTGCTCCCCGATTTTCAGCAGTAGGCAGAGTCGTATCTCTAGCTCTGATATGTACTAGCGTTGATATGGCGCGCGGTAAGAACTCGAGCCAAGGCGATAGTTGAGCTGGCGCCGAGCTCGCTCATGGCAGACCACACAGCGGCGCCGAGAATGCGTGCATTCGGCCAAGGGAGGGCGCGCGGGCGAGAGGCAGTACCTATAATAGGACGCAATCGAAATCAGGAGATAGCAGCTGACCACGTGCCAATGTGCCCAGGATACCGATATGCGCCTTGCTCGATGTCTCTTGGGACATGGTGAACGGCCTCGGTGAGCAGGCGTAGAGCTGTTTGGTCAATTGACGGTAGCGGACGAGACATTGGCTGCGATATGTCGCACGTGGGACGCGCTTTAGGTGAGGTAAGGCCAGGCAGGCAGCACTGGCGGCATCCCGCGGAATCGACATAATGACGGAATGCCGACGTCTTGAAGGGAGAGGGGAGCTGAGTGAACGTTGCGGTTGCAATGAGGCCGAGGCTGTTCCTATTCTAGAGTGAAGTGATTTCCGAGGAGGGAACTAATTAGTTTAGCATTCCATCCGATTTTGAGTTCATTCAATGTCAGGTCAGAAATGCAGGGTGTTGGATACCCAAATGAGAAGAGGATAAGGTACCTACCATGTAAGGTGGTGTGTGATGGGGGACGAGTTGGAGACAGATCGCGGAGGGCCAGACCTGAGGGCGATGGATGGAGGAAGAGAGTGTGGCTAGGGCGTGGGGGGATAAGGCAAGGGCGTGGTCAGAGGGAAGGAAGGTAAGGACGGCAAGGAAAGCACGGTGAGTGGGCCGGCATCGCTCTTCCTTGACACTCGACTCTTTTCCTCCGGGCTTATTTTCGCTCATTTTTGTTTTCCTGCTTCCGCAATGCTGTGACCCAAAATCTTTGGAGGCAGGCTTCATCTTACCTACGGATACATGTATCTATCGCCTCACTCAATCGGTCTCGGTTCCCTGACGAAGGATGATAAGTCTGACTTGGGGACTGGCCTACCTAGCCACAACGGGGGGCAAAAATCCCCGTTGCATATCATATTGCACAGGGCTTATGTGTGTACAGTCAGAGAGGCCCTTGACTCACTCTCTCGACTGACCAATCACACACGATAGTATGTGGCATATAGGTACTATTCAGTCCGGCAATGCCTATCAGAGGTAGGTACCTACCTACCGACAGGCATCCGCACGCTACTGATACCTACTTAGGTACCTACTCTTACGTAGTACTTCGGATGTAATTGCATGTCGCATCCAAAGAGGCCCGCCATGTCTTGCCCTGTCGCCCTGCGCTGCGCTGCGCTGCACTGCGCTGTCCTGCTTCCCTGCATGTGGCCTTGTGCCTATCCACCCAACAGTGGGCAATGCGGGAGAGACCATCTCGTCATCTGTTGGTCGAGGCAAAGCAGCAAAGTGGGTGACACGGCCGCCGCAGCTGGGGAAACAAACAGGGCACCGGCAAGGTAAAGCAAGACAGCGAGCATCAGGGGAAGCATGGGCCACCGCTTAAGGTACCTAGGTAGCCTATGATTTCCCCCTCTCCCGTTTCCCAGTCATCGGGAACACTTGATGGGATCGACGGCCTGTACTCCATCTACCTACATACTAGGTATGTACGTCTATGGTCTACCTAATCTGCCCACTACCCAGTCGTGACAGTCGTTATGGACCACGAAGGGAGGTGGTGGGCGGTTCGAAAGGTCTCTTGAATGGTAATGAGCATGTCAGCTGGTCGCACAAGAGCAAGGAGTTATACCTACAGGCCCAGTAATGATGCATCGCAATGCAAATACCCCTAGGTAAGTGTATTAGTTGGACAAGATGCCCCCCTTCATCTCTTTCCGTCTCACGCACTCGCGGCTCGGTTACGGTCCCACCCGCAGTGACATACCGTAGTACCTATCTAAAGTACCTACCTACCTATCTGCCTACTATGTTAGGTACCTAGCTACGTAGCGTAAGTACATATGTACCGGTATGCGATACTCAGACTCTGTTCCCAACGATCCTCTCGAGGCTGCCACCCCACCTTACCTCATCATACCGTTCTGCCATTACCTCGCAACAACCATTATTATACGAACGGACGGATAACCAGAGGTACCCAGAGATAAGGCGAAGTGACCTCTTCGATGCTGCCGCTGCCCCCACGATTCTTCTCAACCCAAGAATCCAAGCACGACCCACCACGATCAACGATCCGAACGCAACCCGTTGTCCATCAAGATCCCATGGTCACGCTCGACACCGTCAGCCATCTCAGACGTCCAGACTGCCGCCTTCTGTCGGCCACTCCCTTCCCATCATTTTTCAATCGAGGCTCTGCCGGCCGACACTGCCTCCAGCCACTTGTCTTAAACGGCTTGATAGTCTGTCCCCAGGCCGTGCACGGCTTGTCTTTGAAGCTATTTCAAGCCAGATTGATGGCTTCTCTGGTCTATCTGTCATTAGCGCCAAAGCCCTTTGGGAATTCGACAGGATGCCTCCAAGGCAACCTGACGGAATTGCCGCAGCTGTGTCTGTCTGCCTCATCACACCGCTGCTCACGCGGCACCGTTCCAAGCCTCGATCCGAGCCAACGAGCCAATGTCAGTCCTTGTGTTCGTGCAGGGTACCCACACCGCCAACAGATATTGAAGCAGCGAACGTCTGACTGGGATGGGAATACAATACTCCGTACTGTACGCCGAATCCTTACAAACCTAACTCCCCGAGGAGGGCCCATCGTCAACTCTTTTAATGTAGCTGGCGACCGGACACAATCCACACGCTCTTGAGGGCCAGGGGCACGCCGTTTCTATCGCTCGTGATGCCGACCAGGGCACAACACTCGGCTTCACGGCCTGTTGAAGAGTTTCACTGCATGCCTGCTAGCTTGCCCGACTGAGCAGGTCTTTTCCGATGATGCCAGTCACTTGGGGGGGGCGCAGGGTGGGCGCTAACATGATGCGAGCCAATCGACGAACCCCAGCCTTTCGACATTCAGCCATCCAAGGTGATTTATCAACCGCCAGGTCGATCGATGCCCGCACCCCATCCGTCCGCCATGCTTCGTCTCCGGGCTAATTACCACTCGCCAGATTGGGCCACCTACCTCCGATAGCCATTTCTACTTCAGGCTTGGTTCATCCACCAGCCCAACTCCTACCTAGCCAGAGGTATATTTCATCCACATTTTGCGTCTCTTTTTGATGCCGACATTGTCCTCCGGGCTTATGGTCTCAACTCCACGTGGAGGAAGAGTGGCCCATAATCGGCAAGCGAGCAATAATTACCCCGGCCAAGCCTGCGTGGGCGGCAGAGACACCTCAGCATGGGGCTCGTCCAAAACCCTATTGATCGTACAAACGCAGTTGCATCTCAGCATTTGAATGAGCCAGCCTCCTTGAGCTTGGCCGCAAGCTTCGAACGTGTCTGGGTTGCCCAGTCCACTGCGATCTCCCGCCGAACTTTATTTACTCCAGGTAATGCCGGGTGGAAAACGCTCGGACAGCAAAAGTCACCAGCCTGCTACTACTGGGTTACAGAGCGATGTGTACCTGATAGGTATTGTCCGTCGGAAGTTCACAGCATGCCAGGCGGCCTTGGACATAACATCGTCCGATCAACAAAAGTTTCCGACGTCCGTGGGTAAGGTGCCTTGACCTTGCGCAACGGAGACATTCAACGACGGCAACGGTAACGGTAACGGTAACGGCGACGGCGACCGGCTATCGGCTATGAAAGGCCAATGTTGGACCTGGTTTGTTTTGCGCCTCCTTGGTTCAAGTCTTTGGGCCAGGAGCCGTTAAGCGTTAATCTCGAGCTCGTCAAATCGAACCGAGATAATCAGCAACGGCACTTGCTCTCTGGGATCTTAAATGAACACAATCTCGTCTCCCGCCCCGGTACCGCCTACTATGTCTATTTCAAAGAACAACTCAATCTGGACTGCGAAACCAGGTTCGGTTTGGGTGTGATCGGTGCAACGTCCCTGGGATCGGTTGCAAACGTCCTTCGAGGCTTGGCATTATTCAACCTTTGGCCGTGTCGTTTCGGACCAGTACACCTAGGTACAACTTCCATTCACCCGAGTTACAGGTTCAGAAAAACTTTAAAAGTCGATCACCAAGACCATTGCAGACCGTGTCGCAGATATCCGTACATACTCCTTGGGATCATCCTCGGAAAATGCCAATCCTTGTTTGCCATAGACCTGCGGCTGGGTTGTGCGCAGCTTCCCGTGGTGAAACATTGTCGAACCCGAGCACGTCCATCTCTGACGTTGGAAACTGTTGATGGGCCATATCACAATTACCCGAGTACGTCCAGTATCAAACTTGGCCCATATAGTAGACGTCTGCGACCCCTTGCACCGTGTCATTCTACAGCATCGGCGTGAGAATCGGCTCTGGAAGCGAGTGTCTGCCTGTCTGAAAGCCTCCCAAAGCCACCCTCCTTGTCGGGGCACCACGGCCTTCGCAGATGTCCGTCATCCTGGTCTGACCTCATTTTGTCGCAAATCAGATGGTGGTTGAATGCCTTTTAGCAGCTTCCACTTTGAGTTTCGCCCCGACTTAATCGTCCCACTCACGTTTGCCACCCGGTACATTGATTTAGATATGGGCCGAAGGCGGCGAAAACCATTCCGAGTGTTGCAGTATTCCTAAGTAGAAGTTGCCGAAGATATGACAATTGCGTGGTCTTTCGTCATGTCCCGAAGAGCCTTTGGCTTCCTCCTACTTCTATGGATGTACTTATACTGCTTGTCTTAGACCGAGCTGCTCCACAACGCGTGTAAGGGACGCTTTGTCGGCTTTGCTCCAGTCGACGCTCTTCAACGAGTCCGCACGGCCACTCTCGCTGAAAAGTTTCCACAGTTCGTCGACGACAAGGCTTCTCACCCTGGGCCAGGGGTGAAACATCAAAGCAGCCAGCCTCTTCCTGGCCTCCAGGATGCCGGCGCGTTTCCCATCTCCCAGCGCTACCGGTACGGGGTCCGGACCAGCCTCCTCGCTCTCCTCTTCGAACCCAGCCAGGCAACCGTAGACCTTGATGCAGGCCTCAAGCTTCCTCACGCTGCCCGTCTTGTACGCCGCCTTCTGGACCTGCAGGCACAAGTGCCGCACGTCGACGTACGGACACTTCTGGAAGAGCCCGACGTGGCAAAGGAACGCCACGATCTCTAGCGTCGGCACTACGACGCGGTCCTGCCCCTGCCTGGTCTTGACGTTGCTCACCAGCGCGGCGCAGACGGCGGCTAGGTTTTGCGGCGACGCGGCGCAGAAGTCGGCCAGTGCCGCGCGGGACGCGATCACCAGGTCCTCGTTGCCCGTGTCGGCGGAGGTGACGTAGCCCGCGAGCAGCTCGGCCATCCACGCACCCACATCGGCCTTGGCAGGCTGCGATATTCGAGGGTGCAGGCCCGCATCCAACGAGTATAAGTCGAGCAGCGTCCGGAAGTACTCCTTTGACGAGTAAGTGAGCTTGGCAAAACCCGATGCGAAACTGAAGGTTTCCTGTCAGTGAAGCTTTTCTTGCAATCCTTGGCACTGAGTCGCGTGACCCTGTATAAGGGTTCTCACCTTGATTCTAGGTTTAAAGCAAGGACCGCATGCGCCTCGGTGCGGACGCGATCCAGCTTTTCGGCAGCCAGCCGCAGGGTTCTGAGGAACAGCCTCGAGACTGCCAAGGGCAGCCATGCGTCGACCCCGTCGGAAGCCGCACCACCGCCACCACCACCAGAGCTGGCCTCCGCCAAGGCGGTCTTCCACAACGATTTTGTGGCCCGGAGCGCCTCGAGCCTGACGTGGGAGCCCACGTCTCCCCTCGCATTGGTGGTATAGTCGTTCAGGCCCTCCGCCAGCAGGTCCAGAAACACCAAGGCCCGATCGTGGAGCATGCCGCTCTGCGACAGGCTCTGCAGAATCGCCACGCGCGTTTCGATGTCGTTGTCGCTGGCCCACCTCGTCAGGATGGTGTCGCAGACCAGGTCCTGCCCTTCCGCCTGCGGGGCGCCAAAGGTGGTGGTGACGGGGTAGGCCATCGTCAGGGCGAAGAGGACGCCGGTGTCGTTTGCCGTGCGCGACGTCGGGCGCTGTCGGACGGCGCTCGCCCACCCCTCGATGATGCGCCTGCGCTCCTCGGCGCGGGAAAATATCAGGAGCACGAGGGAGGCCTCGGAAGACGCGGCGATGGCTTCCTTTTCTGGACGGGCGAGGCCTGCGTCGGCTACGTAGTTGAAAGTCGATACTAGAGTAGCCAAGTTGTCGGGGATCTTGTCGAGGGCGTCGACCGCCTTCATGGCTCCGAGCAGGTCGCCGATGTTTTCGGTCGACACGACCTTGAAACCTGGTTGTAAGTACGTGCAGGCGCTATTAGGTGTCGACGCCGCTTGTAGGATAGGCAAAGACGAAGTAATCAGCCGGCTGGCCGCCTCGGCGACCAGTTCCGGTTTTCGATACGTCGTCGTCTGAAAGTCCTTGAATATCGTCTCCAGGTCGCGGATGATGCGCTGCGTGAGATTGGTGACGCTGTCGACGGGCTGCCTGCCCGCGACCAGCTCCGGAAACCAGTCCAGCACGGCGGCGAGACAGAGGAGAAGCCCGTGCCTCTCGTCGACCTGGCGGTTCTGGAGCGTCCGTAGGCGAGCGAGGACTCTGTCGATGGAGGCCGCGAACTGCTCTATACACCTGGACGGGTCTTGCCTCGAAAGCTCCATCGTAAGCGTGCCAAAAGATGCGCCGGCGTCACGTCGCGCGCTGGCGTCGGCGCCACCTATCCCGCGCCAGCCCAGCAGCCCATCCAGCAGCGCGGCGCCGTACTGCGAGGAGAGCTTCGTGGCGTTGAGGGCGACTTCGTGGACCGCGCGGGACCGCAAGGCGACGCCGTGGTAGTCGACCATTGAGGTGTCTATTGTCGACGCAGGGTCAACATTAGGTACCTCAGAATGACCCCTATTCTTGTGGAAATCCAAGCTGCGCCTGTACTTAATTGGGAGGAGTCGAATTGACTGCCCCTACTAATGGCTCTTTTCCTCCGTCTTTAAAGTATTATGTCTGGGCCCGTATAGTCGGCGGCAGGTCGGTCAGTGACAGTTGTTCGATACCGTGACCCTAACAGAGTCGCCCTAAAGCTGGCACTCGAGGATTACTTACCCGTCGTCAAC